>NW_026019454.1:0-95851 GCF_003254725.2 Canis lupus dingo | reverse complement strand
TAACTGGTGATTCTGGCAATACGTAGCCAGGTGAGGACCAGGTGGGGATCCGAATCACAATGTCCAGGTGAGACCCATGTGGGAACCAGTGTCAGCATGTCCAGTTGTGGCCCAGGTGAAGACCAGAGTTAATAGGTCCAGCTGGGTCACTGATAGTGAACAGTGTAACCATATCCTGATGCTACCCAGGTGAGTACCAGAGACACCAGGTCCTGGTGAGGCCCAGGTGGGACTAGAGACATGAGGTCCAGGTGAGGTCCGATGAGAACCACAGTCACCAGGTCAGGTGAGGCCATGCTTTGGGTCAGAGTCACCAGTTACTGGTGAGACCCAGGTTTGAGCCAGAGTCACCTGGTACAGAAGATGCCAACGTTAGGACCAGAGATACCAGGATCAGGTCAGTCCCAGTGGGGAATAGAGTAACCATGTCCCGGTGATGCCCAGGTAGGACCAGAGTCACCAGGTCCAGATGTGGCGCAGGTTGGGAGCATGTTCACTAGGTCCCGGTGAGGCCCAGTTGAGGCCCAGAGTCACCAGGACATGTTGAGGCCTAGAGGGGTTCCAGATTCACCTGGTCTAGGTGACATCCAGACGGGGACCAGAGTCACCATGTCAGGGTGAGGCCCAGAGAGGATCCAGAGTCAGCATGTCCAGGTGAGGCTCAGGTGTGGAACAAAGTATCCAGGTCATAATGGTCCACAGGTGAGTATCAGAGCCACCAGATCTGGGTGAGGCCCAGTTAGGATCAGAGTCAACAATTCCAGTTGTGACCAAGAAGGAGTCCACAGCAATCAGGTCCAGGTGGGAAAGAAAGTCAATAGGACTGGGTGAGGCCCAGATGGGGACCAGAATCACCAGGTCCAGGTGATTCCCAGGTGGTGACCAGGGTTACCAGGTCCGGGTGAGGACCAGGAAAGGACCAGATTCACCAGGTCCAAGAGGCCCACGTGGGGACCTGAGTCACCAGGTATGGGTGAGGCCCAGGTGGCAACCCCACTCACCAGGTCCAGGTGACGCCAACCTGCAGGCCAGAGTCACCAGATCCGGGTGAGGCCCTAGTGGGGACCGGAGTCAAAGGGTAAATTTGAATCTACAGGAACACCACAGTCACCAGGTCCAGGTGTGGTTCATGTGGGAACGAGAGTCTCCAGGTCCAGGTGAGACCCAGTTGGGGACCACAGTCACCAGGTCCAGATTGAGGCCTAGGTGGGGGGACCAGATTCATCAGGACCAGTTGAGACCAAAGTGTGGAGAAAAGCTATCATGTCCAGTTGAGACCTAGGTGGGGAACAGAGTAACCATGTCTCATTGATGCCAGGTGGGAAAAGAGTCACAAGGTCCAGACGAGGCTTAAGTGAGGAGTAGATTCACCAGGTCCTGTTGAGGCCCAGTTGAGGACCAGTGTCCCCAGCTCCGGGTGAGTCCCAGAGGGGGACCAGAGTCACCCGGTTCTGGTGACGTCCAGGTGGGTACCAGAGTCACCACGTCAGGGTGAGGCTCAGAGGGAGATGAGAATCACTAGGTCCAGGTGAGGCCCCGATGTGGAACTGTGAAACCAGTTCCCAAGATGCCCATATGAGGACCTGAGTCACCAGGTCCAGGTGATGTCCCTGTGGGAAACAGTCACCCCGTCCAGGTAGGCCCAGGTGGGACCACAGTCACCAAGTCCTGGTGAGGCCCAGTTATATAAGAGAGTATCCAGGTCCCAATGTTGCCAAGGTAAGGACCAGAGTCAACAGGCCCAGGAGAGGCCCAAATATGGTTCAGAGTCATTGTGTTCCAGGTGAGGCCAGATGGAGACCACAGGAACCAGGTCCAGGAGAGCCCCATATGGGAACCAGAGCCACCAGATCCAGGTGAGGTCCAGGAGGGACCACAGTCACAAGGTCCAGGTGAGGCGCAGGTGGCAAAAGGATTCACCAAGTCCAGGTGAGGCCCACGTGGTGACCTGTCACCAGAACCAGGTGCGGACCAGCTAAGAAACAGATTCACCAGGCGCAAGTGAAGCCCAAGGGGTGACCAGAGTCACCAGGTAAGGGTGAGGCCCAGAGGGGGAATCAGATTAACCAGTTTAGTTTGAGGCCCAGAATGGGACCAGAGGTCCCTGGACAAAGTGAGTCCCAGGTGTGGAATAGAGTATCCAGGTCCCAATGATGCCTGGGTGAGGACCAGAGTCACTAGGGCCATGGAGGCCCAGATGGGGAACAGAATCACTAGGTCCTGGTGAGGCATAGAATAAGAACACAGTCACCAGTATCGGGTGAGCCCCTTGTGGGATCCAGAGCCACTCTATCCCGCTGAGTCCCATGTCCATGTGAGGCCCACGTGAGGACCAGATTCATCAGGTCGAATTGAGGCATAGCTGGGGACAAACTCATCAGGTCTGGGTGCGGCCTAGGTGGGGCAAGATTCAGCAGTTCTGAGTTAGGTCAAAGTGGGGACGAGAGACACCAGTCCAGGTGAGGCCAAACTGAGACCAGAGTCACCAGATACAGGTGAGTTCCAGGTGGGGACCAGAGTCACTAGGTGCAGATGTGGCCCTGGTGAGGACCAGAGTTACCAGGTACACATGAGGCCCCGGTGGGGATCAGAGGAAACAGGTCCATGTGAGGCCAGCTTGGGGACTATGGTCAAGAGGTGTACTTGAGGCCCAGGTGTAGAACACAGTAAGCAGGTCCAGGTGAGTCCCCGGTGGTGACAAGAGTAACCACGTCCAGGTGAGGCCCAGATGCGGACCAGGATCACCAGGTACAGGGGAGGCCCTTGAAAAACCAGAGTCAACAGTTCGAAGTCAGACTTAGGTGGCATCCAGGGTCAGCAGGTCCAAGTCAGGCCAAAGTGGGGTTCACAGTCACTAGGGCACGGTGCGACCCAGAGGGGGACCAGAGTCACCTGGTCAAGGTGAGGTCCAGTTTTGGAACACAGTCACCGGCTCCCAATTTTCCCAGTTCAGGACCATGGTCAACAGGGCCAGGTGAGGCCCAGATGGGGACCGGAGTCCCCAAATCCAGGTGAAGACCAGGTGGGGACCACAGTCACCAGATCCAGGGTAGTCTCAGGGGCAGACCAGAATCACCAGGTCCAGGTGAGGTGCCGGTGGCAACCACACTCAGCAGGTCCCAGTGAGGCCCTGGTGGGGACCAGAGTCACGAGGTACATGAGAAGCTAGAAACACATGGGATCCCTGGGTGGCGCAGCGTTTTGGCGCCTGCCTTTGGCCCAGGGCGCGATCCTGGAGACTCGGGATCTAATCCCACGTCGAACTCCCTGTGCATGGAGCCTGCTCCTCCCTCTGCCTGTGTCTCTGCCTCTCTCTCTCTGTGACTATCATAAATAAATAAAAATTTAAAAAAAGAAGCTAGAAACACTGCGGCCAACAGGTCCACATGATCTCCATGTGGGAACGAGAATCACCAGTTATAGGTGAGGACCAGGTGTGGATACGACTCACCATGTCCAGGTGAGACCCATGTGGGACCAGTGTCACCATGTGCAGGTGTGGCCCAGGTGAAGACCAGAGTTAATAGTTCCGGCTGGCGCACTGTTGGTGAACACTGTAACCATATCCTGATGATACCCAGGAGGGTCCCAGAGACGCCAGGTCCTGGTGAGGCCCAGGTGGGACCAGAGACATGAGGTCCAGGTGAGGTCCCGATGGGAACCACAGTCACCAGGTCAGGTGAGGCCATGCTTAGGATCAGAGTCACCAGTTCCAGGTGAGGCCAAGAAGGAGTCCACAGCAATCAGGTCCAGGTGGGGAACAAAGTCACCAGGACTGGATGAGGCCCAGATGGGGACCAGATTCACCAGGCCCAGGTGATTCCCAGGTGGTGACCAGAGTTACCAGTTCCGGGTGAGGACCAGGTAAGGACCAGATTCACCAGGTCCAAGTGAGGACCACCTGGGGACCTGTGTCACTAGGCATGGGTGAGGCCCAGGTGACAAACCCACTCACCAGGTCCAGGTGAGGCCAAACTGCAGGCCATACAGAGGAACCAGGTCCCAATGATGCCCAGGTAGGGACGAGAGTTACCAGGTCCAGGTGAGGCCAACCTACAGGCCATGCAGTGGAACCATGTCCGATGATGCCCAGGTAGGGACCAGAGTCACCAGGTCCAAATGAGGCCCAGATGGAGCATAATCACTAGGTCTAGGTTAGGCCCAGTTGAGGACCAGAGTCACCAGACCTGGTTGAAACCCAGAGAAGTACCATGATTCCGTGGTCCAGGTGACATCCATATGGGGACCAGAGTCACCAGGTCAGGTTGATGCCCAGAGAGGGTCCAGAGTCATCATGTCCAGGGGAGCCTCAGGTGTGGAACAGAGTCACCAGGTACCAATGATGCCCAGGTGAGGACCAGCGTTACCAGGTACACTTGAGGCCCCGGTGGGGTTCAGAGGCAACATGTCCATGTGAGGCCGGCTTGGGGACCATGGTCAACAGGTCTACTTGAGGCCCAGGTGTGGAACACAATAAGCAGGTCCAGGTGAGTCCCCGTTGGGGACAAGAGTCACCACGTGCAGGTGAGGGCAAGGTGGACACCAGGATCGCCAGGTACAGGGGAGGCCCATGAAAGAACCAGAGTCAACAGTTCGAGGTCAGGCGCAGGTAGCAACCAGGGTCAGCAGGTCGAAGTCAGGCCAAAGTGGGGTTCACAGTTACTAGGGCACGGTGAGACGGTGAGACCCAGAGGGGGACCAGAGTCACCTGATGCAGGTGAGGTCCAGTTGTGGAACACAGTCAACGGGTCACAATTATGCCCAGTTGAGGACCATGGTCAACAGGGCCAGGTGAGCCCCTGATGGGGACCGGAGTCCCGAAATCCAGGTGAAGCCCAGGTGGGGACCACAGTCACCAGATCCAGGGTAGTCTCAGGTGTAGACCAGAATCACCGGGTCCAGGTGAGGTGCAGGTGGCGACCACACACACCAGGTCCCGGTGAGGCCCTGGTGGGGACCAGAGTCACTAGGTACATGAGAGGCTAGAAAAACTGAACCCATCAGGTCCACATGATGTCCATGTGGGAACGAGAATCACCACTTACACGTGAGGACCACGTGGGGATCCGACTCACCATGTCCAGGTGAAACCCAGGTGGGAACCAGTGTCAGCATGTCCAGGGGTGGCCCTTGTGAAGACCAGAGTTAATAGGTCCGGGTGGGTCACTGATAGTGAACAGTGTAACCATATCCTGATGCTACCCAGGTGGGTACAAGAGACACCAGGTCCTGGTGAGGCCCAGGAGGGACCAGAGACATGAGGTCCAGGTGAGGTCCCGATGGGAACCACAGTCACCATTTCAGGTGAGGCCATGCTTAGGATCAGAGTCACGAGTTACAAGTGAGGCCCAGGTCGAGCCAGAGTAACCTGGTACAGAAGAGGCCAAAGTCAGGAGCAGAGTTGCCAGGATCAGGTCAGTCCCAGTGGGGAACAGAGTAACAATGTCCCGATGAAGCCCAGGTAGAACCTGAGTCACCAGGTCCAGATGAGGCGCAGTTGGGGAGCATGTTCACTAGGTCCCGGTGAGGCCCAGTTGAGGACCAGAGTCACCAGGTCAAGTTGACGCCAGGGGAGTAGAAGATTCACATGGTCTAGGTGACTTCCAGATGGGGACCAGTGTCACCATGTCAGGCTGAGGCCCAGGGAGGTTCCAGAGTAGTCATGTCCAGGTGAGGCTCAAGTGTGGAACAGAGTAAGCAGGTACCAGTGATGCCAAGGTGAGGACCAGAGTCACCAGATCTGGGTAACGCGCAGATAGGATCAGAGTCACCAGTTCCAGGTGAGGCCAAGAAAGAGTCCACAGCAATCAGGTCCAGGTGGGGAACAACGTCACCAGGACTGGGTGCGGCCCAGATGGAGACCAGATTCACCAGGTCCAGGTGAGGTCCAGGTGTTGACCAGAGTCCCCAGGTCTGGGAGAGGACCAGGTAAGGACCAGATTCACCAGATCCAAGAGGCCCACTTGGGGACCTGAGTCACCAGGTATGGGTGAGGCCCAGGTGGCAACCCCACTCACCAGGTCCAGGTGAGGCCAACCTGCAGGCCAGAGTCATCAGATCCAGGTGAGGCCATAGAGGGGTCCGGAGTGACCAGGTAAATATGAGTCTATAACAACACCACAGTCACCAGGTCCAGTTGTGGTTCATGTGGGAACGAGAGTCACCAGGTCCAGGTGAGACCCAGGTGAGGACAACAGTCACCAGGTCCAGATTGAGGCCTAGGTGGGGGGACCAGAGTCATCAGGACCAGTTGAGACCAAAGTGTGGAGCAAAGATATCATGTCCAAGTGAGGCCCAGGTGGGGAACAGAGTAACCATATCCCATTGATGCCAGGTGGGAAAAGAGTCACAAGGTCCAGATGAGGCCTAAGGGAGGAGTAGATTCACCAGGCCCTGTTGAGGCCCAGTTGAGGACCAGTGTCCCCAGCTCCGGGTGAGTCCTAGAGGGGGACCAGAGTCACCCGGTTCTTGTGATATCCAGGTGGGGACCAGAGTCTCCACGTCAGGGTGAGGCCGAGAGTGGGACGAGAATCACTAGGTCCATGTGAGGCCCCGATGTGGAACTGAGAAACCAGGCCCCATGATGCCCATATGAGGACCTCAGTCACCAGGTCCAGGTGTGGTCCCAGTGGGAACCAGTCATCTAGTCTCGGGGAGGACCAGGAGGGACCACAGTCACCAGGTCCAGGTGAGGCCCAGGTGTGGCCACAGTCAACAGGTCCAGGTGAGGCCCAGGTATATAAGAGATTATCCAGGTCCCAATGATGCCCAATTACGTAACAGAGACAAGAGGTCCAGGAGAGGCCCAAAAAGGGATCAGAGTCATTGTGTTCCAGGTGAGGCCAAATGGAGACCACAGAACCAGTTCCAGGAGAGCCCCATATGGGAACCAGAGCCACCAGATCCAAGTGAGGTCCAGGTGGGACCACAGTCACAAGGTCCAGGTGAGGCGCAGGTGGCAACAGGATTCACCAAGTCCAGGTGAGGCCCAGGTGGCGACCAGTCACCAGATCCAGGTGCGGACCAGCTAAGGAGCAGAATCACCAGGCCCAGGTGAAGCCCAAGGGGTGACCAGTGTCACCAGGTAAGGGTGAGGTCCAGAGGGGAAAACAGTGTAACCAGTTTAGTTTGAGGCCCAGAATGGGACCAAAGGACCCTGGTGAAAGAGAGGCCCAGGAGTGGAATAGAGTATCCAGTCCTGAATGATGCCTGGGTGAGGACCAGAGTCACTAGGGTCATGCAGGCCTTGATGGGGAACAGAATCACTAGGTCCTGGTGAGGCAAAGAATAAGACCACAGTCACCAGTATCAGGTGAGCCCCTTGTGCGAACCAGAGCCACTCTATCCAGCTGAGTCCCAGGTCCATGTGAAGCCCACGTGAGGACCGGATTCATCAGGTCTAATTGAGGCATAGCTGGGGACAAGAGTCACCAGGTCTGTGTGCGGCCTAGGTGGGGAATGAATCAGCAGTTCTGAGTTAGGTCCAAGTGGGGACGAGAGACACCAGGTCTAGTTGAGGCCAAAGTGAGGACCAGAGTCACCAGATCCAGGTGAGGTCCATGTTGGAAAGAGAGTCACCAGGTCCAGGAGAGGTCCAGGTTGGGACCAGAGTCACTAGATCCAGGTGAAGTCGAGGTGGGGACCAGAGTCACCAGATCGAGGTGAAGCCCAGGTGGGGACCAGAGTCACTAGGTCCAGATGAGGCCCAGGTGAGGAACAAAGTTACCAGGTACACGTGAGGAGCCGGTGGAGATCAGAGGCAACAGGTCCATGTGAGTCCGGCTTGGGGACCATGGTCAACAGGTCCACTTGAGACCCAGGTGTGGAACACAGTAAGCAGGTGCAGGTGAGTCCCCCGTGGTGACAAGAGTCACCACGTCCAAGTGAGGCCCAGGTGGGGACCAGGATCACCAGGTACAGGGGAGGCCCTTGAAAGAACCAGAGTCAACAGTTCGAGGTCAGGCGCAGGGGCAACCAGGGTAAGCAAGTCCAAGTCAGGCCAAAGTGGGGTTCACAGTCACTAGGGCACGGTGTGACCAAGAGGGGGACCAGAGTCACCTAGTCCAGGAGAGGTCCAGTTGTGGAACACAGTCACTAGGTCCCAAATTTGCCCAGTTGAGGACCATGGTCAACAGGGCCAGGTGAGGCCCAGATGGGGACCGGAGTCCCGAAATCCAGGTGAAGCCCAGGTGGGGACCACAGTCACAAGATCCAGGGTAGTCTCAGGTGCAGACGAGAATCACCAGGTCCAGCTGTGGTGCAGGTGGCAACCAAACTCACTAGGTCCCGGTGAGGCACTGGTGGGGAACAGAGTCACGAGGTACATGAAGAGCTAGAAACACATTGGATCCCTGGGTGGCGCAGCGGTATGGCGCCTGCCTTTGGCCCAGGGCGCGATCCTGGAGACCAGGGATCGAATCGAAAGTCGGGCTCCCGGTGCATGGAGCCTGCTTCTCCCTTTGCCTGTGTCACTGCCTCTCTCTCTCTCTGTGACTATCATAAATAAATAAAAATTTAAAAAAAAGAAGCTAGAAACACTGCGGCCAACAGGTCCACATGATCTCCATGTGGGAACGAGGATCACCAGTTACAGGTGAGGACCAGGTGGGGATACGACTCACCATGCCCAGGTGAGACCCAGGTGGGAACCAGTGTCACCATGTCCAGGTGTGGCCCTGGTGTAGACCAGAGTTAATAGGTCCGGCTGGGTCACTGTTAGTGAACAGTGTAACCATATCCTGATGCTACCCAGGTGGGTACCAGAGACACCAGGTCCTGGTGAGGCCCAGGTGGAACCAGAGACCTGAGGTCCAGGTGAGGTCCCGATGGGAACCACAGTCACCAGGTCAGGTGAGGCCATGCTTAGGATCAGAGTCACAAGTTACAGGTGAGGTCCAGGTGGAGCCAGAGTCACCTGGTTCAGAAGAGGCCAAAGTCAGGATCAGAGTTACCAGAATCAGGTCAGTCCCAGTGGAGAATACAGTAACCATTTCCCGAGGATGCCCAGGTAAAACCAGAGTCACCATGCCCAGAAGCGGCACAGATGAGGAGCATATTCACTAGGTTCCGGTGAGGCCCAGTTGAGGTCCAGTGTCACGAGGTCAAGTTGAGGACTAGAGGGGTACCAGATTCACCTGGTCTAGGTGAAATCCAGATGGGGACCAGAATCACCATGTCAGGCTGAGGCCCAGAGGGGATCCAGATTCAACATGTCCAGGTGAGGCTCACGTGTGGAACAGTGTATTCAGTTCATAATGGTCCACAGGTGAGGACCAGAGTCACCAGATCTGGGTGAGGCCCAGTTAGTATCAGAGTCACCAGTTCCAGGTGAGCCCCAGAAGGTGTCCACAGCAATCAGGTCCAGGTGGGGAACAAAGTCACAAGGACTGGGTGAGGCCCAGATGGGGACCAGATTCACCAGGTCCAGGTGAGAACCAGGTGGTGACCAGAGTCCCCGGGTCTGGGTTAGGACCAGATAAGGACCAGATTTACCAGGTCCAAGAGGCCCACGTGGGGACCTGAGTCATCAGGTACGGGTTAGGCCCAGGTGGCAACCGCACTCACCAGGTCCAGGTGAGGCCAACCTGCAGACCAGAGTCACCAGATCCAGGTGAGGCTCTAGTGGGGACCGGAGTCACCAGGTAAATGTGAGTCTACAAGAAAACCAGTAACCAGGTCCAGGTGTATTACAGGTGGGAACGAGATCAACAGTTCCAGGTGAGACCCAGGTGGGGACCACAGTCACCAGGTCCAGATTGAGGCCTAATGGGGGGACCAGAGTCATCAGGACCAGTTGAGAAAAAGTGCGGAGCAAAGTTATCATGTCCAGGTGAGGCCCAGGTGGGGAACAGAGTAACCATATCCCATTGATGCCAGGTGGGAAAAGAGTCACAAGGTCCAGACGAGGCTTAACTGAGGAGTAGATTCACCAGGTCCTGATGAGGCCCATATTAGGACCACTGTCCCCAGCTCCGGGTGAGTCCCAGAGGGGGACCACAGTCACTGGTTCTGGTGATATCGAGGTAGTGACCAGAGTCACCACGTCAGGGTGAGGCCCAGAGCGGGACGAGAATCACTAGGTCCAGGTGAGGCCCCAATGTGGAACTGAGAAACCAGGTCCCATGATGCCCATATGAGGACCTGAGTCACCAGGTCCAGGTGAGGTCCCTGTGGGAACCAGTCACTTCGTCCAGGTGAGGCCCAGGTGGGACCACAGTCAACAGGTCCAGGTGAGGCCCAGGTATATAATGAGTATCCAGGTCCCAATGATGCCCAAAAAAGGACCAGAGTCAACAGGTCCAGCAGAGGCCCAAATATGGATCAGAGTCATTTTGTTCCAGTTGATGCCTGATGGAGACCACAGGAACCAGGTCCAGGAGAGCCCCATATGGGAACCAGAGCCACCAGATCCAGGTGACGTCCAGGTGGGACCAGAGTCACAAGGTCCAGGTGAGGCGCAGGCGGCAACAGGATTCACCAAGTCCAGGTGAGGACCAGGTGGCGACCAGTCACCAGATCCAAGTGAGGACAAGCTAAGGACCAGATTCACCAGGCCCAAATGAAGCCAAAGGGGTGACCAGAGTCACCAGTTAAGGGTGATTCCCAGAGGGAGAACCACAGTAACCAGTTTAGTTTGAGGCCCAGAATGTGACCAGAGGTCCCTAGTCAGAGTGAGGCCTAGGTGTGGAAAAGTGTATCCAGGTCCCAATGATGCCTGTGAGGACCAGAGTCACTAGGGCCATGCAGGCGCAGATGGGGAACAGAATCACTAGGTCCTGGTGAGGCATAGAATAAGAACACAGTCAGCAGTATCATTTGAGTCCCTTGCGGGAACCAGAGCCACTCTATCCAGCTGAGTCCCAGGTGATGTGAGGCTCACGTAAGGACCAGATTCATTAGGTCGAAATGAGGCATACCTGGGGACAAGAGTCACCAGGTATGGGTGCGGCCTAGGTGGGGCAAGATTCAGCAGTTCTGAGTTAGGTCAAAGTAGGGACGAGAGACGCCAGGTCCAGGTGAGGCCAAACTGAGGACCAGAGTCACCAGATCCATGTGAGGTCCATGTTGGAAAGAGAGTCACCAGGTCCAAGAGAGGTCCAGGTGGGGACCAGAGTCACCAGATCCAGGTGAAGTCCAGGTGGGGACCAGAGTCACCAGATTCAGTTGAAGCCCAGGTGGGGACAAGAGTCACTAGGTCCAGATGAGGCCCAGGTGAGGACCAGAGTTACCAGATACACATGAGGCCCCGGTGGGGATCAGAGGCAACAGGTCCATGTGAGGCCGGCTTGGGGACCATGGTCAACAGGTCTACTTGAGGCCCTGGTGTGGAATACAGTAAGCAGGTCCAGGTGAGTCCCCGGTGGTGACAAGAGTCACCACGTACAGGTGAGTCCCAGGTGGGGACCAGGATCACCAGGCACAGGGGAGTCCCTTGAAAGAACCAGAGTCAACAGGTCGAAGTCAAGCGCAGGTGGCAACCAGGGTCAACAGGTCCAAGTCAGGCCAAAGTGGGGTTCACAGTCATTAGGGCACGGTGAGACCCAGAGGGGGACCAGAGTCACCTGGTCCAGGTGAGGCCCATTTGTGGAACACAGTCACCGGCCCCAATTTTGCCGAGTGAGGACCATGATCAACTGGGCCAGGTGAGGCCCAGATGGGGACCGGAGTCCCAAAATCCTGGTGAAGACAGGGGGGACCACAGTCACCAGATCCAGGGTAGTCTCAGGTGCAGACCAGAATCACCAGGTCCAGGTGTTGTGCAGCTGGCAACCACACTCACCAGGTACCGTTGAGGCTCTGGTGGGGACCAGAGTCACGAGGAACATGAGAAGGTAGAAACACTGCAGCCACCAGGTCCACATGATGTCATTGTGGGAACGAGAATCACCAGTTACAGGTGAGGACCTGGTGGGGATCCGACTCAGCATGTCCAGGTGAGACCCAAGTGGGAACCAGTGTCACCATGTCCAGGTGTGGCCCAGGTGAAGACCAGAGTTAATAGGTCCGGCAAGGTCACTGTTAGTGAACAGTGCAACCATATCCTGATGCTACCCTGGTGGGTACCAGAGTCACCAGGTCCTGGTGAGGCCCAGGTGGGACCAGAGACATGAGGTCCAGGTGAGGTCCCGATGGGAACCACAGTCACCAGGTCTGGTGAGGCCACGCTTTGGATCAGAGTCACCAGTTACTGGTGAGGCCCAGGTGGAGCCAGAGTCACCTGGTCAGAAGAGGCCAAAGTCAGGACCAAAGTTACCAGGATCAGTTCAGTCCCAGTGGTGAATAGAGTAACCAAGTACCGATGATGCCCAGGTAGAACCAGAGTCACCAGGTCCAGATGAGGAGCAGGTGGGGAGCATGTTCACTAGGTCTCGGTGAGGCCCAGATGAGGACCAGAATACCCAGGTCTAGTTGAGGCCTAGAGGGGTACCAGATTCACCTGGTCTAGGTGACATCAAGATGGGGACCAGAGTCACCATGTCAGGGTGAGGCCCGGAGGGATCCAGAGTCATCATGTCCAGGTGAGGCTCAGGTGAGGAACAGAGTCACCAGGTACCAATGATGCCCACGTGAGGACCAGAGTCACCAGAGCTGGGTGAGGCGCAGATAGGTTCAGAGTCACCAGTTCCAGGTGAGACCAAGAAAGAGTCCACAGCAATCAGTTCCAGGGGGGGAACAAAGTCACCAGTACTGGGTGAGGCCCAAATGGGAACTAGATTCACCAGGTTCAGGTGAGGCCCAGTTGAGGACCAGTGTCCCCAGCTCCCGGTGGGTCCCAGAGGGGGACCAGAGTCACACGGTTCCGGTGATATCCAGGTGGGCACCAGAGTCACCACGTCAGGGTGATCCCAGAGGGGGACGAGAATCACTAGCTCCAGGTGAGGTCCCGATGTGGAACTGAAACCAGGTCCCATGATACCCATATGAGGACCTGAGTCAGCAGGTCAAGGTGAGGTCCCTGTGGGAACCAGTCACCTCGTCCAGGTGAGGCCCAGGTGGGACCACTGTCACCAGGTCCAGGTGAGGCCCAGGTATATAAGAGCGTATCCAGGTCGCAATGATGCCCAGGTAAGGACCAGAGTCAACAGTCCAGGAGAGGCCCAAATATGGATCAGAGTCATTGTGTTCCAGGTGATGCCTGATGGAGACCACAGGAATCAGGTCCAGGAGAGCCCCATATGGGAAGCAGAGCCACCAGATCCAGGTGAGGTCCTGGTGGGACCACAGTCACAAGGTCCAGGTGAGGCGTAGGCGGCAACAGGATTCACCAAGTCCAGGTGAGGCCCAGCTGGCGACCAGTCACCAGATCCAAGTGAGGACAAGCTAAGGACCAGATTCACCAGGCCCAAATGAAGCCCATGGGGTGACCAGAGTCACCAGGTATGGGTGAGTCCCAGAGGGGGAACCAGAGTAACCAGTTTAGTTTGAGGCCCAGAATGGGTCCAGAGGTCCCGAGTCAGAGTGAGGCCCAGGTGTGGAATAGTGTGTCAGGTCCCAATGATGCATGGGTGAGGACCAGAGTCACTAGGGCCATGCAGGCCCAGATCGGGACAAATCACTAGGTCCTCGTGAGGTATAGAATAAGACCACAGTCAGCCGTATCATTTGATCCCGTTGCGTGAACCAGAGCCACTCTATCCAGCTGAGTTCCAGGTCCATGTGAGGCTCACGTGAGGAACAGATTCATTAGTTCGATTTGAGGCATAGCTGGGGACAAGAGTCACCAGGTCTGGGTGCGGCCTAGGTGGGGCAAGATTCAGTAGTTCTGAGTTAGGTCAAAGTGGGGACGAGACACGCCAGGTCCAGGTGAGGCCAAACTGAGGACCAGAGTCACCAGATCCATGTGAGGTCCATGTTGGAAAGAGAGTCACCAGTCCGGGAGAGGTCCAGGTGGGTACCAGAGTCACCAGATCCAGGTGAAGTCCAGGTCGGGAGCAGAGTCACCAGATCCACGTGAAGCCCAGGTGGGGACCAGAGTCACTAGGTCCCGATGAGGCCCAGGTGAGGACCAGACTTACCAGGTACACGTGAGGCCCCGGTTGGGATCAGAGGCAACAGGTCCATGTGAGGCCGACTTGGGAACCATGGTCAACAGGTCTACTTGAGGCCCTGGTGTGTAACACAGTAAGCAGGTCCAGGTGAGTCCCCGGTGGTGAAAAGAGTCACCATGTCCAGTTGAGTCCCAGGTGGGGACCAGGATCACCAAGTACCTTTGAGGCCCTTGAAAGAACTAGAGTCTACTGGCACAAAAACAGACACATAGATCAGTGAAACAGAATAGAGAATCCAGAAGTGGACCATGAACTTTATGGGCAACTAATATTCGATAAAGGAGGAAAGACTATCCATTGGAAGAAAGACAGTCTCTTCAATAAATGGTGCTGGGAAAATTGGACATCCACATGCAGAAGAATGAAACTAGACCACTCTCTTGCACGATACACAAAGATAAACTCAAAATGGATGAAAGATCTAAATGTGAGACAAGATTCCATCAAAATCCTAGAGAAGAACACAGGCAACACCCTTTTTGAACTCGGCCATAGTAACTTCTTGCAAGATACATCCACGAAGGCAAAAGAAACAAAAGCAAAAATGAACTATTGGGACTTCATCAAGATAAGAAGCTTTTGCACAGCAAAGGATACAGTCAACAAAACTCAAAGACAACCTACAGAATGGGATACGATATTTGCAAATGACATATCAGATAAAGGACTAGTTTCCAAGATCTATAAAGAACTTATCAAACTCAACACCAAAGAAACAAACAATCCAATCATGAAATGGGCAAAAGACATGAACAGAAATCTCACAGAGGAAGACATAGACATGGCCAACATGCACATGAGAAAATGCTCGGCATCACTTGCCATCAGGGAAATACAAATCAAAACCACAATGAGATACCACCTCACACCAGTGAGAATGGGGAAAATTAACAAGACAGGAAACAACGAATGTTGGAAAGGATGCGGAGAAAAGGGAATCCTCATACACTGTTGGTGGGAATGTGAACTGGTGCAGCCACTCTGGAAAACTGTGTGGAGATTCCTCAAACAGTTAAAAATATACCTGCCCTACGACCCAGCAATTGCACTGTTGGGGATTTTCCCCAAAGAGACAAATGCAATGAAACGCCGGGACACCTGCACCCCGATGTTTATAGCAGCAATGGCCACGATAGCCAAACTGTGGAAGGAGCCTCGGTGTCCAACGAAAGATGAATGGATAAAGAAGATGTGGTTTATGTATACAATGGAATATTACTCAGCTATTAGAAATGACAAATACCCACCATTTGCTTCAACGTGGATGGAACTGGAGGGTATTATGCTGAGTGAAGTAAGCCAGTCGGAGAAAGACAAACATTATATGTTCTCATTCATTTGGGGAATATAAATAATAGTGAAAGGGAATATAAGGGAAGGGGGAAGAAATGTGTGGGAAATATCAGAAAGGGAGACAGAACGTAAAGACTGCTAACTCTGGGAAACGAACTAGGGGTGGTAGAAGGGGAGGAGGGCGGGGGGTGGGAGTGAATGGGTGACGGGCACTGGGGGTTATTCTGTATGTTAGTAAATAGAACACCAATAATAAAAAATAAATTAAAAAAAAAAAAGAAAAAAGAAAGAACCAGAGTCAACAGGTCGAAGTCAAACGCTGGTGGCAACCAGGGTCAGCAGGTCCAAGTCAGGCCAAAGTGGGGTTCACAGTCATTAGGGCACGGTGAGACCAAGAGGGGGACCAGAGTCACATGGTGCAGGTGAGGTCCATTTGTGTAACACAGTCACCGGGCCCCAATTGTGCCCAGTTGAGGACCATGGTAAAAAGGGCCAGGTGAGGCCCAGATGGGTACCGGAGTCCCCAAATCCAGGTGAAGACCAGGTGGGGACCACAGTCACCAGATCCAGGGTAGTCTCAGGTGCAGGCCAGAATCACCAAGTCCAGGTGAGGTGCAGGTGGCAACCACACTCACCAGGTCCCGGTGAGGCCCTGGTGGGGACCAGAGTCACGAGGTACATGAGAAGCTAGAAACACTGCAGCCACTAGGTCCACAGGATGTCCATATGGGAACGAGAATCACCAGTTACAGGTGAGGACCAGGTGGGGATCCGACTCACCATGTCCAGGTGAGACCCAGGTGGGAACCAGTGTCACCATGTCCAGGTGTGGCCCAGGTGAAGACCAGAGTTAATAGGTCCGGCTGGGTCACTGTTAGTGAACAGTGTAACCATATCCTGATTCTACCCTGGTGGGTACCAGAGACACCAGGTCCCGGTGAGGCCCAGGTGGGACCAGAGATATGAGGTCCAGGTGAGGTCCCGATGGGAAACACAGTCACCAGGTCAGGTGAGGCCATGCTTAGGATCAGAGTCACCAGTTACTGGTGAGGCCCAGGAGGAGCCAGAGTCACCTGGTACAGAAGATGCCAAAGACAGGACCAGAGTTACCAGGATCAGGTCAGTCCCAGTGGGGAATAGAGTAACCAAGTCCCGATGATGCGCAGGTAGAACCAGAGTCACCAAGTCCAGATGAGTAGCAGGTGGGAAGCATATTCTCTAGGTCTCGGTGAGGCGCACTTGAGGACCAGAATCCCCAGGTCTAGTTGAGTCCTAGAGGGGTACCAGATTCACCTGGTCTAGGTGACATCCAGATGGGGAGCAGAGTCACCATGTCAGGGTGAGGCCCAGAGGGGACCCAGAGTCATCATGTCCAGGTGAGGCTCAGGTGTTGAACAGAGATCCAGATCATAATGGTCCACAGGTGAGGACCAGAGTCACCAGATCTGGGTGAGGCCCAGTTAGGATCAGAGTCACCAGTTCCAGGTGAGGCCAAGAAGGAGTCCACAGCAATCAGGTCCAGGTGGGGAACAAAGTCACGAGGACTGGGTGAGGCCCAGATGGGGACCAGATTGACCAGGTCGAGGTGATACCCAGGTGGTGACCAGAGTTACCAGTTCTGGGTGACGACCAGGTAAGGACCAGATTCACCAGGTCCAAGTGAGCCCACGTGGGTACCTGTGTCACCAAGCATGGGTGAGGCTCAGGTGGCAACCCCACTCCCCAGGTCCAGGTGAGGCCAACCTGCAGTCCATGCAGAGGAAACATGTCCCGATAATGCCCAGGTAGGGAACAGAGTTACCAGGTCCAGGTGAGGCCAATATGCAGGCCATGCAGGGGAACCATGTCCCGATGATGCCCAGGTAGGGACCAGATTCACCAGTTCCAAATGAGACCCAGATGGAGAATATTCACTAGGTCCAGTGAGGCCCAGTTGAGGACCACTGTCACCAGATCTGGTTGAGGCTTAGAAGGGTACCAGAATCACCTCGTCCAGGTGACATCCAGATGGGGACCAGAGGCATCAGTTCAGGGAGAGGCCCAGAGTGGTTCCAGAGTCATCATGTCCAGGTTAGGCTCAGGCGTGGAACAGAGCCACCAGGTACCAATGATGCTCAGGTGAGGCCCATAGTCACCAGATCTGGGTGACGCGCAGATAGGATCAGAGTCACCAGTTCCAGGTGAGGCCAAGAAAGAGTCCACAGCAATGAGGGCCACGTGGGGAACCAAGTCACCAGGACTGGGTGAGGCCCAGATGGGGACTAGATTCACCAGGTCCAGGTGAGGCCCAGGTGGTGACCAGAGTCCCCGGGTCTGGGACAGGACCAGGTAAGGACCAGATTCACCAGGTCCAAGAGGCCCACGAGGGGAATTGAGTCACCAGCTATGTGTGAGGCCCAGGAAGCAACCCCACTCACCAGGACAAGGTGAGGCCAACCGGCAGGCCAGAGTCACCAGATCCAGGTGAGGCCCTAGTGGGGACCAGTGTCACCACGTAAATGTGAGTCTACAAGAACACCACAGTCACCAGGTCCAGGTGAGGTTCATGTGGGAACGAGAATCACGAGGTACAGGTGAGACCCGGGTGGGCACCACAGTCACCAGGTCCAGACTGAGGCATAGGTGTGGGGAACAAAGTCATCAGGACCAGTTGAGGCCAAAGTGTGGAGCAAAGTTATCATGTGGAGGTGAGGCCCAGATGTGGAATAGAGTATCCAGGTCCCAGTGATGCCTGGGTGAGGACCAGAGTCACTAGGACCATGCAGGCCCATATGGGGTACAGAATCACTAGGTCCTGGTGAGGCATAGAATAACACCACAGTCACCAGTATCAGGTGAACCCAATGTGGGAATCAGACCCACTCTATCCAGCTGAGTAGCAGGTCCATGTGAGGCCCACGTGAGGACCAGATTCATCAGGTCGAATTGAGGCATAGCTGGGGACAAGAGTCACCAGGTATGGGTGCGGCCTAATTGGGGAAAGATTCAGCAGTTCTGAGTTAGGTCAAAGTGGGGACGAGAGACGCCAGGTCCAGGTGAGGCCAAACTGAGGACCAGAGTCACCAGATCCAGGTGAGGTCCATGTTGGAAAGAGAGTCACCAGGTCCAGCAGAGGTACAGTTGGAGACCAGAGTCACCAGATCCAGGTGAAGTCCAGGTGGGGACCAGAGTCACTAGGTCCAGATGAGGCCCAGGTGAGGACCAGAGTTACCAGGTACACGTGAGGCCCCGGTGGGGATCAGAGGCAACAGGTCCATGTAAGGCAGGCTTGAGGACCATGGTCAACAGGTCTACTTGAGTCCCAGGTGTGGAACACAGTAAGCAGGTCCAGGTGAGTGCAACCTGTAGGCCATGCAGTGGAACCATGACCCGATGATGCCGAGGTAGTGACCAGAGTTACCAGGTCCAAATCAGGCCCAGATGGAGCATATTCACTAGGTCCAGTTGAGGCCCAGTTGAGGACCAGAGTCACCAGATCGGGTTGAGGCCCAGAGGAGTACCAGTATCACCTGGTCCAGGTGACATCCAGATGGGGACCAGAGTCACCAGGTCAGGGTGAGACCCTGAAATGTTCCAGAGTCATCAGTTCCAGATGAGGCTCAGGTGTGGAACAGAGTCTCCAGGTTCCAATAACTCCCAGGTGAGGACCAGAGTCACCAGATCTGGGAGTCGCGCATATAGGATCAGAGTCACCAGTTCCAGGTGAGGCCAATAATGGGACCACAGCAATCAAGTCCATGTGGGGAACAAAGTCACAAGGACTGGGTGAGGCCCAGATGGGGACCAGATTCACCAGGTCCAGGTGAGGCCCAGGTGTGACCACAGTCATCAGGTCCAGGTGAGGCCCAGGTATATAAGAAAGTATCCAGGTCCCAATGATGCCCAGGTGGAACCAGAGTCACCAGGTTCAGATGAGGCGCAAGAGGGGAGCATATCCACTAGGTCCCGGTGAGGCCCAGTTGACGACCACAGTCACCAGGTCTAGTTGAGGCCTAGAGGGGTACCAGATATACCTGGTCTAGGTGACATCCACATGGGGACCAGCGTCACCATGTCAGGGTGAGGTCCAGAGGGGATCCAGAGTAATCATGTCCAGGTGAGGCTCAGGTGTGGAACAGAGTATCCAGATCATAATGGTCCACAGGTGAGGACCAGAGTCACCAGATCTGGGGGAGGCCCAGTTAGGATCAGAGTCACCAGTTCCAGGTGAGACCAAGAAGGAGTCCACAGCAATCAGGTCCAGGTGGGGAACAAAGTCACCAGGACAGGGTGAGGCCCAGATTGGGACCAGATTCACCAGGCCCAGGTTATTCCCAGGTGGTGACCAGACATACCAGTTCCGGGGGACGACCAGGTAAGGACCAGATTCACCAGGTCCAAATGAGGCCCACGTGGGGACCTGAGTCACCAGGTATTGGTGAGGCCAGGTGGCAAGGCACCCCAGGTCCAGGTGAGGCCATCCTGCAGGCCATGCAGAGGTACCATGTCCCGATGATACCCAGGTAAGGACGAGAGTTACCACATCCAGGTGAGGCCAACCTGCAGGCAATGCAGTGGAACCATGTCCCGATGATGCCCAGTTAGGGACTAGAGTCACCAGGTCAGGGAGAGGCCCAGAGAGGTTCCAGAGTCATCATGTCCAGGTCAGGCTCAAGTGAGGAACAGAGTCACCAGGTACCAATGATGCCCAGGTGAGGGCCAGAGTCACCAGATCTGGGTGACGCGCAGATAGGTTCAGAGTCACCAGTTCCAGGTGAGGCCAAGAAAGAGTCCACAGCAATCAGGTCCAGGTGGGGAACAAAGTCACCAGTACTGGGTGAGGCCTAGATGGGGACCAGATTCACCACATCAGGGTGAGGCCCAGAGTGGGACGAGAATCACTTGGTCCATGTGAGGCACCAATGTGGAAGTGAGAAACCAGGTCCCATGATGCCCATATGAGGACCTGAGTCACCAGGTCCAGGTGAGCTCCCTGTGGGAACCAGTCAACTCGTCCAGGTGAGGCTCAGGTGGGACCACAGTCACCGGTCCAGGTGAGGCCCAGGTATATAACAGAGTATCCAGCTCCCAGTGATGCCCAAGTAAGGACCAGAGTCAACAGGTACAAGAGAGGCCCAAATATTGTTCAGAGTCATTGTGTTCCAAGTGAGGCCAGATGGAGACCACAGGAACCAGGTCCAGGAGAGCCTCATATGGGAACCAGAGCCACCAGATCCAGGTGAGGTCCAGGTGGGACCACAGTCACAAGGTCCAGGTGAGGCACAGGTGGCAACAGGATTCACCAAGTCCAGGTGAGGCCCAGGTGGCGACCAGTCACCAGATCCAGGTGCGGACCAGCTAAGGACCAGATTCCCCAGACCCTAGTGAAGCCCAAGGGGTGACCAGAGTCACCAGGTAAGGGTGAGGCCCAGAGTGGAACCAGAGTAACCAGTTTAGTTTGAGGCCCAGAATGGGACCAGAAGTCCCTGGTCAAAGTGAGGCACAGGTGTGCAATAGAGTATCCAGGGTGAGGATCATTGGGTCCATCACCCAGTGATGCCTGGGTGAGGACCAGAGGCACTAGGGCCATGCAGGCCCAGATGGGGAACAGAATCACTACGTCCTGGTGAGGCATAGAATAAGACCACAGTCAGCAGTATCAGGTGTGCCCCTTGTGGGAACTAGAGCCACTTTATCCAGCTGAGTCCCAGGTACATGTGAGGCACACGTGAGGACCAGATTCATCAGGTCGAATTGAGGCATAGCTAGGGACAAGAGTCACCAGGTCTGGGTGCGGCCTAGGTGGGGCAAGATTCAGCAGTTCTGAGTTAGGTCAAAGTGGGGACGAGAGACACCAAGTTCAGGTGAGGCCAACCTGAGGACCAGATTCACCAGATCCACAAGAGGTCCATGTTGGAAAGGAGTCACCAGGTCCAGGAGAGGTCCTGGGGTGGACCAGAGTCACCAGATCCAGGTGAAGTCCAGGTGGGAACCAGAGTCACTAGGTCCAGATGAGGCCCAGGTGAGGACCAGAGTTACCAGGTACACGTGAGGCCCCGGTGGGGATCAGAGGCAACATGTCCATGTGAGTCTGGCTTGGGGACCATGGTCAACAGGTCTACTTGAGGCCCAGGTGTGGAACACAGTAAGCAGGTCCCGGTGAGACCCCGGTGGTGACAAGAGTCACCACGTCCAGGTGAGACCCAGGTGGGGACCAGGATCACCAGGTCCAGGGGAGGCCCTTGAAAGAACCAGAGTCAACAGTTCGAGGTCAGGCGCAGGTGGCAACCAGGGTCAGCAGGTCCAAGTCATGCCAAAGTGTGGTTCACAGTCACTAGGACATGGTGACACCCAGAGGGGGACCAGAGTCACTTGGTCCAGGTGAGGCCACTTGTGGAACACAGTCACCGGGTCCCAATTTTGCCCAGTTGAGGAAAACCCCACTCACCAGGTCCAGGTGAGGCCAACCTGCAGGCCATGCTGTGATACCATATCCCGATGATGCCCAGGTACGGACTAGAGTCACCAGGTCCAAATGAGGCCCAGATGGGGTATATTCACTAGGTCCAGGTGAGGCCCAGTAGAGGACCAGCGTCACCAGATCACCTTGAGCCCTAGAGGTGTACCAGAATCACCTGGTCCAGGTGATATCCAGATGGGGACCAGAGTCACCAGGTCAGAGTGAGTCCCAGAGAGGTTCCAGAGTCATCATGTCCCGGTGAGGCTCAGGTGTGGAACAGACTAACCAGGTATCAATGATGCCCAGGTGAGGACCAGAGTCACCAGATCTGGGAGATGCACAATAGGATCAGAGTCACCAGTTCCAGGTGAGGCCAAGAAAGCGTCCACAGCAATCAGGTCCATGTGGGAACAAAGTCACCAGGACTGGGGGAGGCCCAGATGGGGACTAGATTCACCAGTTCCTGGTGAGGCCCAGGTGGTGACCAGAGTCCCCGGGTCTGGGAGAGGACCAGGTAAGGCCCAGATTCCTCAGGTCCAAGAGACCAACGTGAGGACCTGAATCACCAGGTGTGGGTGAGGCCCAGAGGGGATACCAGAGTAACCAGTTTAGTTTGAGGCCCAGAATGGGATCAGAGGTCCCTGGTCAAAGTGAGGCCCAGGTGTGGAATAGAGTATCCAGTTCCCAATGATTCCAGGGTGAGGACCAGAGTCACTAGGGCCATGCAGGCCCAGATGGGGAACAGAATCACTAGGTCCTGGTGAGGATTACAATAAG
This sequence comes from Canis lupus dingo, assembly GCF_003254725.2. Lineage (NCBI taxonomy): Eukaryota > Metazoa > Chordata > Mammalia > Carnivora > Canidae > Canis > Canis lupus. Next base: position 73,294 of record NW_026019454.1, on the reverse strand, counting down.
ACCACAGTCAGCAGTATCAGCTGAGCCCCTTGCGGGAACCAGAGCCACTCTACAGCTGAGTCCCAGGTCCAGGTGAGGCTCCCGTGAGGACCAGATTCATTAGGTCGAATTGAGGCATAGCTGGGGACAAAAGTCACCAGGTCTGTGTGCAGCCTAAGTTGGGCTAGATTCAGCAGTTCTGAGTTAGGTCAAAGTGGGGACGAGAGACGCCAGTTCCAGGTGAGGCCAAACTGAGTACCAGAGTCACCAGATCCATGTGAGGTCCATGTTTGAAAGAAAGTCACCAGGTCCGGGAGAGGTCCAGGTGGGGACCAGAGTCACCAGTTCCAGGTGAGGCCAAGAATGAGTCCACAGAAATCAGGTCGAGGTGGGGAACAAAGTCACCAGGACTGGGTGAGGCCTAGATGGGGACCAGATACACAAGATCCAGGTGATATCCAGGTGGTGACCAGACTTACCAGTTCCGGGTGAGGACCAGGTAAGGACAAGATTCACCAGGTCCAAGTGAGGCCCACGTGGGGACTTGTGTCATCAGGCATAGGTGAGACCCAGGTGGCAACCCCACTGACCAGGTCCAGGTGAGGCCAACCTGCAGGCCGTGCAGAGGAACCATGTCCCGATGATGACCATGTAGGGACCAGACTTACCAGGTCCAAGTGAGGCCAACCTGCAGGCCATGCAGTGGAACCATGTCCCGATGATGCCCAGGTAGGGACCAGAGTCACCAGGTACAAAAGAGGCCCAGATGGTGCATATTCACTAGGTCCAAGTGAGGCCCAGTTGAGGACCAGAGTCACCAGATCTGGTTGAGGCCTAGAAGGGTACCAGAATCACCTGGTCCAGGTGACATCCAGATGGGGACCACAGTCACCAGGTCAGGGTTGTCCCAGAGAGGTTCCAGAGTCATCATGTCCAGGTGAGGCTCAGGTGTGGAACAGAGTCACCAGGTCCCAATGATGCTCAGGTGAGGACCAGAGTCACCAGGTCTGGGTGACGCGCAGATAGGATCAGAGTCACCAGATCTTGTTGAGGCCTAGAGGGGTAACAGATTCACCAGGTCCAGGTAAGGCACAGGTGATGACCAGAGTCCCCGTTCTGGGAAAGGACCAGGTAAGGACCAGATTCACTAGGTCCAAGAGGCCCACGTGGACCTGAGTCACCAGATATGGGTGAGGCCCAGGTGGCAATAACACTCACCAGGTCCAGGTGAGGCCAACCTGCAGGCCATGCAGTGGAACCATATCCCGATGATGCCCAGGTAGGGAGAATATTTACCAGGTCCAGGTGAGGCCAACCTGCATGCCATGCAGTGGAAACATATCAAGATGATGCCCAGGTAGAGACCAGACTTACCAGGTCCAGGTGAGGCCAACCTGCAGGCCATGCAGTGGAACCATATCCCGATGATGCCCAGGTATGGACCAGAGTCACCAGGTCCAAATTAGGCCCAGATGGAGCATATTCACTATGTACAGGTGAGTCCCCTTTGAAGACCAGAGTCACCAGATCTGTTTGAGTCCTAGGGGGTACCAGAATCACCTTGTCCATGTGACATCCAGATGGGGACCAGAGTCACTAGGTCAGGGTGAGGCCCAGAGCGGTTCCAGAGTCAACATTTCCAGGTGAGGCTCAGGTGTGGTACAGAGTCACCAGGTACCAATGATGCCCAGGTGAGGACAAGAGTCACCCGGTCTGGGTAACGCACAGATAGGATCAGACTCACCAGTCCGGGTGAGGCCAAGAAAGGGCACAACAATCAGGTCCAGGTGGGGAACAAAGTCACCAGGACTGGGTGAGGCCCAGATGGGGACCAGATTCACCAGGTCCAGGTGAGGCCCAGGTGGTGACAAGAGTCCCCGGGTCTAGGAGAGGACCGGGAAAGGACAAGATTCACCAAGTCCAAGAGGCCCACGTAGGGACTTGAGTCACCAGGTATGGGAGAGGCCCAGGTGGCAACCCCACTCACCAGGTCCTGGTGAGACCAACCTGCAGGCCAGAGTCACCAGATCCACGTGAGTCCCTAGTGGGGACCAGATTCACCAGGTAAAAGTGGGTCTACAAGAACGCCAGAGTCACCAGGTCCAGGCGTGGTTCATGTAAGAACTAGACCACCAGGTCCAGGTGTGACCCAGGTGGGGACCACAGTCACCAGGTTCAGTTTGAGGCCTAGGTGGGGGGATCAGAGTCATCAGGACCAGTTGAGGCCAAAGTGTGGAGCAAAGTTATCATGTCCAGGTGAGGCCCAGTGGGAACAGAGTAACCATGTCCCATTGATGCCAGGTGGGAAAAGAGTCACAAAGTCCAGACGAGACCTAAGTGAGGAGTAGATTCACCAGGTCCAGTTGTGCCCAGGTGAGGACCAGTGTCCCAGCACCGGGTGAGTCCCAGAGGGGGAACAGAGTCACCCGATTCTGGTGATATCCAGATGGGGACCAGAGTCACCATGTCAGGCTGAGGCCCAGAGGGGATCCAGCATCATCATGTCCAGGTGAGTCTCAGGTGAGGTACAGAGTATCCAGGTCATAATGGTCCACAGGTGAGGACCAGAGTCACCAGATCTGGGTGAGGCCCAGTTAGGATCAGAGTCACCCGTTCCAGGTGAGGCCCAAAAGGAGTCCACAGCAATCAGGTCCAGGTGGGAACAAAGTCATCAGGACTGAGTGAGGCCCAATGGGGACCAGATTCACCAGGTCCAGATGATTCCCATTTTGTGACCAGACTTACTAGTTCCGAGTGAGGACCAGGTAAGGACCAGATTCACCAGGTCAAAGGGAGGCCCACGTGGGGCCCTGTGTCACAAGGTATGGGGGAGGCCCAGGTGGCAACCTGACTCAGGTGTGGAAGAGAGTCACCAGGTACCAATGATGCCCAGGTGAGGACCAGAGTCACCAGATCTGGGTGAGGCGCAGATAGGATCAGAGTCACCAGTTGCAGGTGAGGCCAAGAAAGAGTTCACAGCAATCAGGTCCAGGTGGGGAACAAAGTCACCAGACCAGGGTGAGACCCAGATGGGGACCAGATTCACCAGGTCCAGGTGAGGCCCAGGTGGGGATAGAGTCCCCGGGTCTCGGAAAGGACCAGGTAACGACCAGATTCACCAGGTCCAAGAGGCTCACGTGGGGACCTGAGTCACCAGCTATGTGTGAGGCCTAGGTGGCAACCCCACTCACCAGGTCTAGGTGAGGCCAACCGGCGGGCCAGAGTCACCAGATCCAGGTGAGGCCCTAGTGGGGACTGGAGTCACCAGGTACATGTGAGTATACAAGAACACCACAGTCACCAGGTCCAGGTGTGGTTCATCTGGTGAAGTGAAGCCCAAAGGGTGACCAGAGTTACCAGGTAAGGGTGAGACCCAAAGGGGAACCAGTAACTAGTTTAGTTTGAGTCCCAGAATGGGACGAGAGGTCCATGGTCAATGTGAGGCACAGGTGTGGAATAGAGTATCCAGGCCCTAATGATTCCTGGGTGAGGACCAGAGTCACTAGGGCCATGCAGGCCCAGATGGGAACAGAATCGCTAGGACCAGGTGAGGCATAGAATAAGACCACAGTCAGCTATATCAGGTGAGCCCCTTGTGGGAACCAGAGCCACTCTATCCAGCTGAGTCCCAGGTCCATGTGAGGCCCACGTGAGGAGCAGGTTCATCAGGTCGAATTGAGGCATAGCTGGGGACAAGAGTCACCAAGTCTGGGTGCGGCCGAGGTGGGGCAAGATTCAGCAGTTCTGAGTTAGGTCAAAGTGGGGACGAGAGATGTCAGATCCTGATGAGGCCAAACTGAGGACCAGAGTCCTCAGATGCAGGTCAGGTCCAGGTGTGGACCAGAGTCAGAAGATCCAGGTGAAGTCCAGGTGGACACCAGAGTCACCAGATCCAGGTGAAGCCCAGGTAGGGACCAGAGTCGCTAGGTCCAGATGAGACCCAGATGAGGACCAGAGTTACCAGGTACACGTGAAGCCCCGGTGGGGATCAGAGGCAACATGTCCATGTGAGGCTGGCTTGGGGACCATGGTCAACAGGTCTACTTGAGGCCCAGGTGTGGAACACCGTAAGCAGGTCCAGGTGAGTTCCCGGTGGTGACAAGAGTCACCAGGTCCAGGTCAGGCCCATGTGGGCACCAGGATCACCACGTCCAGGGGAGGCCCTTGAAAGAACCAGAGTCAACAGTTCGAGGTCAGGCGCAGGTGGCAACCATGGTCAGGAGGTACAAGTCAGGCCAAAGTGGGGTTCACAGTCACTAGGGCACGGTGACACCCAGAGGGGGACCAGAGTCACCTGGTCCAGGTGAGGTCCAGTTGTGGATCACAGTCACCGGGTCCCAATTTTGCCCAGTTGAAGACCATGGTCAACAGGGCCAGGTGAGGCTCAGATGGGAACGAGAGCCCAAAATCCAGGTGAGGCCCAGGTGGGGACCACAGTCACCAGATCCAGGGTAGTCTCAGGCGCAGACCAGAATCACCAGGTCCAGGTGAGGTGCAGGTGGCAACCACACACAACAGGTATCGGTGAGGCCCTGGTGGGGACCAGAGTCACGAGGTACATGAGAAGCTAGAAACACTGCAGCCACCAGATCCACATGATGTCCATGTGGGAACGAGAATCACCAGTTACAGGTGAGGATCAGGCAGGGATCTGAATCACATGTCCACGTGAGACCCAAGAGGGAACCAGTGCCACCATGTCCAGGTGTGGCCCAGGTGAAGACCAGAGTTAATAGGTCCGGTTGGGTCACTGTTAGTGAAGAGTGTAACCATATCCTGATGCTACCCAGGTGGGTACCAGAGACACCAGGTCCTGGTGAGGCCCAGGTGGGACCAGAGACATGAGGACCAGAGACATGAGGACAAGAGACATGAGGTCCCGATGGGAACCACAGACACCAGGTCAGGTGAGGCCATGCTTAGGATCCGAGTCACCAGTTACAGGTGAGGCCCAGGTGGAGCCAGAGTCACCAAGTAGAGAAGACGCCAAAGTCAGGACCAGAGTTACCAGGATCAGGAGAGTCCCAGTGGGGAATAGAGTAACCATGTCCCGATGATGCCCAGGTAGAACCCGAGTCACCAAGTACAGATGAGGCGCAGGTGGGGAGTATATTCACTAGGTCCCGGTGAGGCCCAGTTGAGGACCAGATTCCCCCAGTCTAGTTGGGGCCTAGAGGGGTACCAGATTCACCTGGTCTAGGTGACATCCAGATGGGGACCAGAGTCACCAGGTCAGGGTGAGGCCCAGAGGGGATCCAGAGTCATCATGTCCAGGTGAGGCTCAGGTGTGCAACAAAGTACCCAGGTCGTATTGGTCCACAGGTGAGGACAAGAATCAACAGATCTGGGTGAGGTCCAGTTAGGATCAGAGTCAGCAGTTCCAGGTGAGGACAAGAAGGAGTCCACAGCAATCAGGTCCAGGTTGGGAACAAAGTCACCAAGACTAGTTGAGGCCCAGATGGGGACCAAATTCACCAGGTCCAGGTGATTCCCAGGTGGTGACCAGAGTTACCAGTTCTAAGTGAAGACCAGGTAAGGACCAGATTCACCAGGTCCAAGTTAGGCCCACGTGGGGACTTGTGTCTCCATGTATGGGTGAGGCCCAGGTGTAAATCCCACTCACCAGGTCCAGGTGAGGCCAACGTGCAGGCCATGCAGTGGAACCATGTACCGATGATGCCCACGTAGGGACAAGACTTATCAGGTCCAGGTGAGGCCAACCTGCAGGCCATGCTGTGGAACCATGTCCCGATGATGCCCAGGTAGGGAACAGAGTTACCAGGTCCAGGTGAGGCCAATATGCAGGCTATGCAGTGGAACCATGTCCCGATGATGCCCAGGTAGGGAACAGAGTCACCTGGTCCAAATGAGGCCCAGATGGAGCATATTCACTAGGTCCAGTGAGGCCCAGTTGAGGACCACTGTCACCATATCTGGTTGAGGCTTAGAGGGGTACCAGAATCACCTCCTACAGGTGACATCCAGATAGGGACCAGAGGCATCAGGTCAGGGAGAGGTCCAGAGTGGTTAAGAGTCATCATGTCCAGGTTAGGCTCAGGCGTGGAACAGAGTCACCAGGTACCAATGATGCCCAGGTGAGGCCCAGAGTCACCAGATCTGGGTGACGCGCAGATAGGATCAGAGTCACCAGTTCCAGGTGAGGCCAAGAAAGAGTCCACAGCAATCAGGTCCAGGTGGGGAACAAAGTCACCAAAACTGGGTGAGGCCCAGATGGGGACCAGATTCACCAGGTCCAGGTGAGGCCCAGGTGGTGACCAGAGTCCCCGGGTCTGGGACAGGACCAGGTAAGGACCAGATTCACCAGGTCCAAGAGGCCCAAGAGGGGAATTGATTCACCAGCTATGTGTGAGGCCCAGGTGGCAACCCCACTCACCAGTTCAAGGTGAGTCCAAACTGCAGGCCATGCTGAGGAACCATGTCCCGATGATGCCCAGGTTGGGACCAGAGTTACCAGGTTCATGTGAGGCCAACCTGCAGGCCATGCAGTGGAACCATGTCCCGATGATGCCCAGGTAGGTACCAGAGTCACCAGGTCCAAATTAGTCCCAGATGGAGCATATACACTAGGTTCAGGTGAGGCCCAGTTGAGGACCAGAGGCACCAGAACTGGTTGAGGCCTAGAGGGGTACCAGAATCACCTGGTCCAGTGACATCCAGATGGGGATCAGAGTCACCAGGTCAGGATGAGGCCCAGAGAGGTTCCAGAGTCATCATGTCCAGGTGAGGCTCAGGTTCGAACAGAGTCACCCGGTACCAATGATGCCCAGGTTAGGACCAGAGTCACCAGGTCTGAGTGACGCGCAGATAGGATCAGAGTCACCAGATCCAGGTAAGGCCCTAGTGGGGAACGGAGACACCAGGTAAAAGTGAGACTACAAGAACAACACAGTCATCAGGTCCAGGTGTGTTTCATGTGGGAATGAGAGTCACAGGTCCTATGAGACCCAGGTGGGGACCACAGTCACCAGGTCCAGATTGAGGTCTAGATGGGGGGACCAGAATCATCAGGATCAGTTGAGGCCAAAGTGTGGAGCAAAGTTATCATGTCCAGGTGAGGCCCAGGTGGGGTACAGAGTAACCATGTCCAATTGATGCCTGGTGGGAAAAGGGTCCGAAGGTCCAGAAGAGGCCTAAGTGAGGAGTAGATTCACCAGCTCCTCTTGAGGCCTAGTTGAGTGCCAGTGTCCCCAGCTCCGGGTGAGTCCCAGAGGTCGACCAGAGTCACCCGGTTCTGGTGATATCCAGGTGGGGACCAGAGTCAGCACGTCAGGGTGAGTCCCAAGGTCGGACGAGAATCACTAGGTCCAGGTGAGGCCAACCTGCAGTCCATGCAATGGAACCATGTCCCGATGATGCCCAGGAAGGGACAAGAGTCACCAGGTCCAAATGAGGCCCAGATGGAGCATATTCACTAGGTGCAGGTGAGGCCCAGTTGAGGATCACAGTCACCAGATATGGTTGAGTCCTAGAGGGGTACCAGAATCACCTGGACCAGGTGACATCCAGATGGGGACCAGAGTCACCAGGTCAGGGTGAGGCCCTGAGAGGTTCCAGAGTCATCATGTCCAGGTGAGACTCAGGTGAGGAACAAGTCACAAGGTACCAATGATGCCCAGTTGAGGACCAGACTCACCAGATCTGGGTGACGTGCAGATACGATCAGAGTGACCAGTTCCAGGTGAGGCCAAGAAGGAGACCACAACAATCAGGTCCAGGTGGCGAACAAAGTCGCCAGGAATGGGTGAGGCCCAGATGGGGACCAGATTCACCAGGTCCAGGTGAGGCCCAGGTGGTGAGCAGAGTCCCCGGGTCTGGGAGAGAACCAGGTAAGGACCAGATTAACAGATCAAAGAGGCCCACGTGGGGACCTGAGTCACCAGGTTTCGGTGAGGCCTAGATGGGTACCAGATTCACCTGGTCTAGGTGACATCCAGATGGGGACGAGCGTAACCATGTCAGGGCGAGGGCCAGAGGGGATCCAGAGTCATCATGTCCAGGTGAGGCTCAGGTGAGGAACAGAGTATCCAGGTCATAATGGTCCACAGGTGAGGACCAGAGTCACCATATCTGGGAGAGGCCCAGTTAGGATCAGAGTTACCACTTCCAGGTGAGGCCAAGAAGGTGTCCACAGGAATCAGGTCCAGGTTGGGAACAAAGTCACCAGGACTAGGTGATGCCCAGGTGGTGACCAGATTTACCAGTTCCGGGTGAGTACTAGGTAAGGACCACATTCACCAGGTCCTAGTGAGGCCCACGTGGGGACCTGTGTCACCAGGCATGGGTAAGACCCAGGTGGGGACCCGACTCACCAGGACCAGATGAGGCCAACCTGAAGGCCATGCAGAGGAACCATGTCTCGATGATGCCCAGGTAGGGACCAGAGTTGCCAGGTCCAGGTGAGGCCAACCAGCAGGCCATGCAGTGGATCCATTTCCCGATGATGCCCAGTGAGTGACCAGAGTCACCAGGTCCAAATGAGGCCCAGATGGAGCATATTCACAAGGTCCAGATGTGGCCCAGTTGAGGACAATAGTCACCAGATCAGGTTGAGACATAGAGGGGTACCAGAATCACCTGGTGCAGGTGACATCCAGATGGGGACCAGATCACCAGGTTTAGGTGAGGCCCAGGTGGCAACCCCACTCACCAGGTCCAAGTGAGGCCAACCTGCAGGCCAAAGTCACCAGATCCAGGTGAGGCCCTAGACGGGAACGGAGTCACCAGGTAAATGTGAGTCTACAAGTACACCACAGTAACCAGGTCTAGGTGTGGTTCATGTGGGAATGAGAGTCACCAGGTCTAGGTGAGACCCAGGTGGGGACGACAGTCTCCAGGTCCAGATTGAGGCCTCGGATGGGGCCAGGGTCATCGGGACCAGTTGAGGCCAAAGTGCGGAGCAAAGTTATCATGTACATGTGAGGCCCAGGTGCGGAACAGAGTAACCATGTCCCATTGTTGCCAGGTGGGAAAAGAGTCACAAGGTCCAGACGAGGCCTAAGTGAGGAGTAGATTCACCAGGTCCTGTTGAGGCCGAGTTGAGAACCAGTGACCCCAGCTCCGGGTGAGTCCGGAGGGGGACCAGAGTCACCCGGTTCTGGTGATATCCGTGGGGGGATTAGAGTCAGCACGTCAGGGTGAGGCCCAGAGAGGGACGAGAATCACTAGATCCAGGTGAGGCCCCGATGTGGAACTGAGAAACCAGGTCCCATGATGTCCATATGAGGACCTGAGTCACCAGGTCCAGTTGAGGTCCCAGTGGGAACCAGTCACCTCGTCCAGGTGAAGCCCAGGTGGGATCACAGTCACCATGTCCAGGTGAGGCCCAGGTATATAAGAGAGTATCCAGGTCCCAATGATGCCTAGGTAAGGACCAGAGTCAACAGGTCCATGAGAGGCCCAAATATGTATCAGAGTCATTGTGTTCCAGGTGAGGCCAGATGGAGACCACAGGAACCAGGTCCAGGAGAGCGCCATATGGGAACCAGAGCCACCAGATCCAGGTGAGGTCCAGGTGGGGACCAGAGTCACCAGATCCAGGTGAGATACAGGTGGGGACCAGAGTCACCAGATCCAGGTGAAGCCCAGGTGGGGACCAGAGTCACTAGGTCCAGATGAGGCCCAGATGAGGGCCAGAGTTACCAGGTACACGTGAGGCCCCGGTGGGGATCAGAGGCAACAGGTCATGTGAGGCCGGCTTGGGGACCATGGTCAACAAGTCTACTTGAGGCCCAGATGTGGAACACAGTAAGCAGGTCCAGGTGAGTACGCGGTTGTGACATGAGTCACCACGTCCAGTTGAGACCCAGGTGGGGACCAGGATCACAAGGTACAGGGTAGGTCCTTGAAAGGACCAGAGTCAACAGTTCGAGTTCAGGCGCACGTGGCAACCAAGTTCAGCAGGTCCAAGTCAGGGCAAACTTGGGTTCACAGTCACTAGGGCGTGGTGAGACCCAGAGGGAGACCAGAATCACCTGGTCCAGGTGAGGTCCAGTTGTGGAATACAGTCACCGGGTCCCAATTTTGCCCAGTTGAGGACCATGGTCAACAGGGCCAGGTGAGGCCCAGATGGAGACCGGAGTCCCCAAAGCAGGAGAAACCCAGGTGGGGACCACAGTCACCAGATCCAGGGTAGTCTCAGGTGCAGACCAGAATGACCAGGTCCACTTGAGGTGCAGGTGGCAACCACACTCACCAGGTCCCTGTGAGACCCTGGTGGGGACCAGAGTCACGAGGTACATGAGAAGCTAGAAACACTGCAGCCACCAGGTCCACAGGATGTCCATGTGGGAACGAGAATCACCAGTTACAGGGGAGGACCAGTTGTGGATGCTACTCACCATGTCCAGGTGAGACCCAGGTGGGAACCAGTGTCAACATGTCCAGGTGTGGCCCAGGTGAAGACCAGAGTTAATAGGTCTGGCTGGGTCACTGTTAGTGAACAGTGTAACCGTATCCTGATGCTACCAAGTTGGGTACCAGAGATACCATGTCCTGGTGAGCCCCAGTTGGGACCAGAGACATGAGGTCCAGGGGAGGTCCCGATGTGAACCACAGTCACCAGGTCAGGTGAGGCCATGCTTAGGATCAGAGTCACCAGTTACCGGTGAACCCAAGGTGGATCCAGAGTCACCTGGTACAGAAGAGGCCAAAGTCAGGACCAGAATTACCAGGATCAGGTCACTCCAATTGGGAATAGAGTAACCATGTCCCGATGATGCCCAGGTAGAACCAGAGTCACCAGGCCCAGGTGTGGCGCAGGTGGGGAGTATGTTAACTAGGTTCCGTTGAGGCCCAGTTGAGGACCAGAGTCACCAGGTCTAGGTGAGGCCTAGAGGGGTACCAGATTTACCTGGTCTGGTGACATCCAGATGGGGTCCAGAGTCCCCATGTCAGGCTGAGGCTCAGAAGGGATCCAGAGTCAACATATCCAGGTAAGGCTCAGGTGTGGAACAGAGTATCCAGGTCATAATGGTCCACAGGTGAGGACCAGAGTCACCAGATCTGGGTGAGGCCCAGTTAGCATCAGAGTCAGCAGTTCCAGGTTAGCCAAGAAGGAGTCCACAGCAATCAGGTCCAGGTGGGGAAGAAAGTCAACAGGACTGGATGAGGCCCAGATGGGGACCAGAAAAACCAGGCCCAGGTGATTCCCATGTGGTGACCAGAGTTACCAGTTCCGGGTGAGGACCAGGTAAGGACCAGATTCACCAGGTCCAAGTGAGGCCCACTTGGGGACCTGTGTCACTAGGCTAGGGTGAGGCCCAGGTGACAAACCCACTCACCAGTTCCAGGTGAGGCCAACCTGCAGGCCATGCAGAGGAACCAGGTCCCAAAGATGCTCAGGTAGGGACGAGAGTTACCAGGTCCAGGTGAGGCCAACCTACAGGCCATGCAGTGGAACCATGTCCCGTTGATGCCCAGGTAGGGACCAGAGTTACCAGGTCGAAATGAGGCCCAGATGGAGCATATTCACTAGGTCCAGGTGAGGCCCAGTTGAGGACCAGAGTCACCAGACCTGGTTGAGGCCCAGAGGGGTACCATAATCCCCTGGTCCAGGTGACATCCATATGGGGACCAGAGTTACCAGGTCAGGTTGATAGCCAGAGAGGTACGAGAGTCATCATGTCCAGGGGAGCCTCAGGTATGGAACAGAGTCACCAGGACCAATGATGCCCAGGTGAGGACCAGAGTTACCAGGTACACGAGAGGCCACGGTGGGGATGAGAGGCAACAGGTCCATGTGAGGCCGACTTGGGGACCATGGTCAACAGGTCTACTTGAGGCTCAGGTGTGGAACACAGTAACAAGGTCTAGGTGAGTAACCGGTGGTGAAGAAAGTTACCACGTCCAGGTGAGGCCCAGGTGGGGACCAGGATCACCAGGTCCAGGGGAGGCCCTTGAAAGTACCAGAGTCAACAGTACGACGTCAGTCGCAGGTGGGAACCAGGGTCAGCAGGTCCAAGTCAGTCCAAAGTGGGGTTCACAGTCACTAGGACATGGTGAGACCCAGAGGGGGACCAGAGTCGCCTGGTACAGGTGAGGTCCAGGTGTGGAACACAGTCACCAGGTCCCAATTTTGCCCAGTTGAGTACCATGGTCAACAGGACCAGGTGACGCCCAGATGGGGACCTGAGTCCCCGAATCCAGGTGAAGCCCAGGTGTAGACCACAATCACCAGATCCAGGGTATTCTCAGGTGCAGACCAGAATCACCAAGTCCAGGTGAGGTGCAGGTGGCAACCACACTCACCAGGTCCCGGTGAGGCCCTGGTGGGTTCAGAGTCACGAGGTACATGAGAATCTAGAAACACTGCAGCCACCAGGTCCACATGTAGTCCATGTGGGAACGACAATCACCAGTTACAGGTGAGGACCAGGTGGGGATCCAACTCACCATGTCCAGGTGAGATCCAGGTGGGAACCAGTGTCACCATGTCCAGGTGTGGCCCAGGTGAAGACCAGAGTTAATAGGTCCAGCTGGATCACTGTTAGTGAACAGTGTAACAATATCCTGAAGTTACCCAGGTGGGGACCAGAGACAAAGGTCCAGGTAAGATCCCGATGGGAACCACAGTCACCAGGTCAGGTGAGGCCATGCTTAGGATCAGAGTCACCAGTTACAGGTGAGGCCCAGGTAGAGCCAGAGTCACCTGGAACAGAAGAGGCCAAAGTCAGGACCAGAGTTGCCATGATTGATCAGTCCCAGTGGGGAATACAGTAAACAATTCCCGAGGATGCCCAGGTAAAACCAGAGACACCATGCCCAGATGCGGCGCAGGTGGGGAGCATGTTCACTAGGTCCCGGTGAGGCCCACTTGGGGCCCAGAGTCACCAGGTCAAGTTGAGGCCTAGAGGGGTACCAGATTCACCTGGTCTAGGTGAAATCCAGATGGGGACCAGAGTCACCATGTCAGGCTGAGGCCCAGAGGGGATCCAGAGTCATCATGTCCAGGTGAGGCTCACGTGTGGAACAGAGTATCCAGTTGATAATGGACCACAAGTGAGGACCAGAGTCACTAGATCAGGGTGAGGCCCAGTTAGTATCAGAGTCACCAGTTCCAGGTGAGGACAAGAAGGAGTCCACAGCAATCAGGTCCAGTTGGGGAACAAAGTCACCAGGAACGGATGACCCCAGATGGGGACCAGATTGACCAGGTCCAGGTGAGGCCCAGGGTGTGACCAGAGACCCCGGGTATGGGAGACGACCAGGTAAGGACCAGATTCACCAGGTCCAAGAGGTCGACGAGGGACCTGTGTCCCCAGGTACGGGTGAGGCACAGGTGGCAACCACACTCACCAGGTCCAGGAGAGGCCATCTTTCGCGCCATGCAGAGGAACCGTGTCCCGATGATGCCCATGTAGGAACCAGAGTTACCAGGTGCAGGTGATGCCAACCTGCAGGCCATGCAGTGGAACCATGTACCGATGATGCCGAGGGAGGGACCAGAGTCACCAGGTCCAAATGAGGCCCAGATGGAGCATATTCACTAGGTCCAGGTGAGGCCCAGTTGAGGACCAGAGTCACCAGATCTGGTTGAGGCTCAGAGGGGTACCAAAATCACCTGCTCCAGGTGACATCCAGATGGGGACCAGAGTCACCAGGACAGGGTGAGGACCAGAGAGGTTCCAGAGTCATCATGTCCAGGTTAGGCTCAGGTGTGGAACTGAGTCACCAGGTACCAAGATGCCCACATGAGGACCAGAGTCAACAGATCTGGGTGACGCGCAGATAGGATCAGAGTCACCAGTTGCAGGTGAGGCAAAGAAAGAGTCCACAGCAATCAGTTCCAGGTGGGGAACAAAGTCACCAGGACTGGGTGAGGCCCAGATGGGGACCACAATCACCAGGTCCAGATGAGGCCCAGTTGGGGACCAGAGTACCCGGGTCTGGGAGAGGACCAGGCAAGCACCAGATTAACAGGTCCAAGAGGCCCACGTGGGGACCTGAGTCACCAGGTTTCGGTGAGGCCCAGGTGGTAACCCCACTCACCAGGTCCAAGTGAGGCGAACCTGCAGGCCAGAGTCAACAGATCCAGTTGAGGTCCTAGTGGGGACACGAGGCACCAGGTAAATGTGAGTCTACAAGAACACCACAGTCACCAGGTCCAGGTTTGGTTCATGTGGGAACGAGAGTCACCAGATCCAGGTGAGACCCAGGGGGGGACCACAGTCACCAGGTCCAGATTGAGGCCTAGGTGGGGGGACCAGAGTCATCAGGACCAGTTGAGCCCAAAGTGTGGAGCAAAGTTATCATGACCAGGTGAGGCCCAGGTGGGGAACACAGTAACCATGTCCCATTGATGTCAGGTGGGAAAAGAGTCACAAGGTCCAGACGAGGTCTAAGTGAGGAGTAGATTCACCTGGTCCTGTTGAGGCCCAGCTGAGGACCAGTGTCCCCAGCTCCGGGTGTGTCACCCGGTTCTGGTGATATCCAGGTGGGGACCAGACTCACCACGTCAGGGTGAGGCCCAGAGTGGGACGAGAATCACTAGGTCCAGGTGAGGCCTCGATGTGGAACGTGAAACCAGGTCCCAAGATGCCCATATGAGGACCTGAGTCACCAGATCCAGGTGAGGTCCCTGAGGGAACCAGTCACCCCGTCCAGGTGAGGCCCAGGTAGGGACCAGATTTACCAGGTCCAGTTGAGGCCAATCTGCAGGCGATGCAGTGGAACCATATCCCGATGATGCCCAGGTAGGGACCAGAGTCACCAGGTCCATATAAGGCCCAGATGGCGCATATTCACTAGGTCAGGTGAGGCCCAGTTGAGGTCCAGTTTCACCATATCTACTTGAGTCTTAGAAGGGTACCAGAATCACCTGGTCCAGGTGATATCCAGATGGGGACGAGAGTCCCAGGTCCATGTGAGGCCCAGAGAGGAGCAGATTCATCAGGTCGAATTGAGGCATAGCTGGGGACAAGAGTCACCAAGTCTGGGTGCAGCCGAGGTGGGGCAAGATTCAGCAGTTCTGAGTTAGGTCAAAGTGGGGACGAGAGATGCCAGATCCAGATGAGGCCAAACTGAGGACCAGAGTCACCAGATGCAGATCAGGTCCAGGTGTGGACCAGAGTCAGAAGATCCAGGTGAAGTCCAGGTGGGGACCAGAGTCACCAGATCAAGGTGAAGCCCAGGTAGGGACCAGAGTCGCTAGGTCCAGATGAGACCCAGATGAGGACCAGAGTTACCAGGTACACGTGAAGCCCCGGTGGGGATCAGAGGCAACATGTCCATGTGAGGCTGGCTTGGGGACCATGGTCAACAGGTCTACTTGAGGCCCAGGTGTGGAACACCGTAAGCAGGTCCAGGTGAGTTCCCGGTGGTGACAAGAGTCACCAGGTCCAGGTCAGGCCCATGTGGGCACCAGGATCACCACGTCCAGGGGAGGCCCTTGAAAGAACCAGAGTCAACAGTTCGAGGTCAGGCGCAGGTGGCAACCATGGTCAGGAGGTGCAAGTCAGGCCAAAGTGGGGTTCACAGTCACTAGGGCACGGTGAAACCCAGGGGGGGGACCAGAGTCACCTGGTCCAGGTGAGGTCCAGTTGTGGATCACAGTCACCGGGTCCCAATTTTGCCCAGTTGAGGACCATGGTCAACAGGGCCAGGTGAGGCTCAGATGGGAACGAGAGCCCAAAATCCAGGTGAAGCCCAGGTGGAGACCACAGTCACCAGATCCAGGGTAGTCTCAGGCGCAGACCAGAATCACCAGGTCCAGGTGAGGTGCAGGTGGCAACCACACACAACAGGTACCGGTGAGGCCCTGGTGGGGACCAGAGTCACGAGGTACATGAGAAGCTAGAAACACTACAGCCACCAGATCCACATGATGTCCATGTGGGAACGAGAATCACCAGTTACAGGTGAGGATCAGGCAGGGATCTGAATCACATGTCCACGTGAGACCCAAGAGGGAACCAGTGCCACCATGTCCAGGTGTGGCCCAGGTGAAGACCAGAGTTAATAGGTCCGGCTGGGTCACAGTTAGTGAAGAGTGTAACCATATCCTGATGCTACCCAGGTGGGTACCAGAGACACCAGGTCCTGGTGAGGCCCAGGTGGGACCAGAGACATGAGGTCCAGGTGAGGTCCCGATGGGAACCACAGACACCAGGTCAGGTGAGGCCATGCTTAGGATCAGAGTCACCAGTTACAGGTGAGGCCCAGGTGGAGCCAGAGTCACCAAGTAGAGAAGACGCCAAAGTCAGGACCAGATTTACCAGGATCAGGAGAGTCCCAGTGGGGAATAGAGTAACCATGTCCCGATGATGCCCAGGTAGAACCCGAGTCACCAAGTACAGATGAGGCGCAGGTGGGGAGTATATACACTAGGTCCCGGTGAGGCCCAGTTGAGGACCAGATTCCCCCAGTCTAGTTGAGGCCTAGAGGGGTACCAGATTCACCTGGTCTAGGTGACATCCAGATGGGGACCAGAGTCACCAGGTCAGTGTGAGGCCCAGAGGGGATCCAGAGTCATCATGTCCAGGTGAGGCCCAGGTGGGACCACAATCACCAGGTCCAGGTGAGGCCCAGTTATATAAGAGAGTATCCAAGTCCCAATGATGCCCAGGTAAGGACCAGAGTCAACAGGTCCAGGAGAGGCCCAAATATGAATCAGAGTCATTGTGTTCCAGGTGAGGCCAGATGGAGACCACAGGAACCAGTTACAAGAGAGCCCCATATGGGAACCAGAGCCACCAGATCCAGGTGAGAACCCGGGGACCACAGTCACAAGGTCCAGGTGAAGCGCAGGTTGAAACAGGATTCACCGAATCCAGGTGAGGCTCAGGTGGCGACCAGTCACCAGATCCAAGTGAGGACAATCTAAGGACCAGATTCACCAAGCCCAATGAAGCCCAAGGGGTGACCAGAGTCACCAGGTAAGGGTGAGGCCCAGAGGGGCAATCAGAGTAACCAGTTTAGTTTGAGGCCAAGAATGGGACCAGAGGTCCCTGGTCAGAGTGAGTCCCAGATGTGGAATAGAGTATCCAGGTCCCAATGATGCCTGGGTGAGGAGCAGAGTCACTAATGCCATGAAAGCCCAGATGGGGAACAGAATCACTAGGTCCTGGTGAGGCATAGAATAAGACCACAGTCACCAGTATCAGGTGAGCCCCTTGTGGGACCCACAGCCACTCTATGCAGCGGAGTCCCAGGTCCATGTGAGGCCCACGTGAGGACCAGATTCATCAGGTCGAATTGAGGCATAGCCGGGGACAAGAGTCACCAGGTCTGGGTGCGGTCTAGGTGGGGCATGATTCAGCAGTTCTGAGTTAGGTCAAAGTGGGGACGAGAGACACCAGGTCCAGGTGAGGCCAAACTGAGGACCAGAGCTACCAGATCCAGGTGAGGTCCATGTTGGAAAGAGAGTCACCAGGTCCGGGAGAGGTCCAGGTGGGGAGCAGAGTCACCAGATCCAGGTGAAGTCCAGGTGGGGACCAGAGTCACCAGATACAGGTGAAGCCCAGTTGGGGACCAGAGTCACTAGGTCCAGATGAGGCCAAGGTGAGGACCAGATTTTTCAGGTACACGTGATGCCCCGGTGGAGATCAGAGGCAACAGGACCATGTGAGGCCGGCTTAGGGACCATGGTCAACAGATCTACTTGAGGCCCAGGTTTGGAACAAAGTAAGCAGGTCCAGGTGAGGCCCAGGTGGGGACCAGGATCACCAGGTCCAGGGGAGGACTTTGCAAGAACCAGAGTCAACAGTTCGAGGCCAGGCGCAGGTGGCAACCAGGGTCATCAGGTCCAAGTCAGGCCACAGTGGGTTTCACAGTCACTAGGGCATGGTGACACCCAGAGGGGGACCAGATTCACCTGGTCCAGGTGAGGTCCAGTTGTGGAACATAGTCACCGGGTCCCAATTTTGCCCAGTTGAGAACCATGGCCAACAGGGCCAGGTGAGGCCCAGATGGGGATCTGAGTCCCCAAGTCAAGGTGAAGCCCAGGTGGGGACCACAGTCACCAGATCCAGGGAAGTCTCAGGTGCAGACCAGAGTCACCATGTCCAGGTGTGGCCCAAGTGAAGAGCAGAGTGAATAGGTCCGGCTGGGTCACTGTTAGAACAGTGTAACCATATCCTGATGCTACCCAGGTGGGTACCAGAGACACAGGTCCTGGTGAGGCCCCGGTGGGACCAGAGTCATGAGGTCCAGTTGAGATCCCGATGGGAACCACAGTCACCAGGTCAGGTGAGGCCATGCTTAGGATCAGAGTCACCAGTTACAGGTGAGGACCAGGTGGAACCAGAGTCACCTGGTACAGAAGAGGCCAAAGTCAGGACCAGAGTTACCAGGATCAGGTCATTCCCAGTGGGGAATAGAGTAACCATATCCCGATGATGCCCAAGTAGAACCCGAGTCACCACGTCCAGATGAGGCGCAGGTGGGGAGCATATTCACTAGGTCCCGGTGAGGCCCACTTGAGGACCAGATGCCCCCGGGCTAGTTTAGGCTTAGAGGGGTACCAGATTCACCTGGTCTAGGTGACATCCAGATGGGGACCAGTGTCACCATGTCAGGCTGTGGCCCAGAGGGGATCCAGAGTCATCATGTCCAGGTGAGGTAAGGTGTGGAACAGAGTATCCAGGACATAATGGTCCACAGGTGAGGACCAGAGTCACCAGATCTGGGTGAGGCCCAGTTAGGATCAGAGTCACCAGTTCTAGGTTAGGCCAAGAAGGAGTCCATAGCAATCAGGTCCAGGTGGGAACAAAGTCACCAGGACTGGGTGAGGCCCAGATGGGGACCAGATTCACCAGGTCCAGGTGATTCCCAGGTGGTGACCAGAGTTACCAGTTCCGGGTGAGCACCAGGTAAGGACCAGATACAAGGTCCAAGTGAGGCCCACTTGGGAACCTGAGTCACCAGGTATGGGTGAGGCCCAGGTGGCAACCCCACTCAACAGGTCCATGTGAGGCCACCTGCAGGCCATGCAGAGGAACCATGTCCCGATGATGCCCAGCTAGGGACAGGGCTGACCATGTCCAGGTGAGGCCAAACTGCAGGCCATGCTGTGGAACCATGCCCCGATGATGCCCAGGTAGTGACCAGAGTCACCAGGTGCAAATGAGGCCAAGACGGAGCATATTCACTAGGTCCAGGTGAGGCCCAGTTGAAGACCAGAGTCACCAGAACTGGTTGAGGACTATCGGGGTACAGAATCACCTGGTCCAGGTGACATCTAGATGGGGACCAGCCTCACCAGGTCAGGGTGAGGCCCAGAGAGGTTCCAGAGTCATCATGTCCAGGTGAGGCTCAGGCGTGGAACAGAGTCACCAGGTACCAATGATGCCCATGTTAGGGTCAGAGTCGCCAGGTCTGGGTGACGCGCAAATAGGATCAGAGTCACCAGTTCCAGGTGAGGCCAAGAAAGAGTCCAGAGCAATCAGGTCCACGTGTGGAACGAAGTCACCAGGACTGGGTGAGGCCCAGATGGGGACCAGATTCACCAGGTCCAGGTGAGGCCCAGGTGGTGACCAGAGTCCCCGGGTCTGGGAGAGGACCAGGTAAGGACCAGATTCACCAGGTCAAAGATGCCCAGGTGGGGACCTGAGTCACCAGTATGGGTGAGGCCCAGTTGGCCACCCCACTCAGCAGGTCCCGGTGAGTCCAACATGCAGGTCAGAGTCACCAGATCCACGTGAGGCCCTGGTGGGGACCGGAGTCACCAGGTAAATATGAGTCTACAAGAACACCACAGCCACCAGGTCCAGGTGTGGTTCATGTGGGAACAAGAGTCAACAGGTCCAGGTGAGACCCAGGTGGGGACCACAGTCACCAGGTCAAGATTGAGGCCTAGGTGGGGGGACCAGAGTCATCAGGACCAGTTGAGGCCAAAGTGTGGAGCAAAGTTATCATGTCCAGGTGAGGCCCAGGTGGGGAACAGTGTAACCATGTCCCATTGATGCCAGGTGGGAAAAAAGTCACAGGTCCAGACGAGGCCTGAGTGAGGAGTAGATTCACCAAGTCTTGTTGAGGCCCAGTTGAGGACCAGTGTCCCCAGCTCCGGGTGAGTCCCAGAAGGGGACCAGAGACACGCGGTTCTGGTGATATCCAGGTGGGGACCAGACTCACCACGTCAGGGTGAGGCCCAGAGTGGGACGAGAATCACTAGGTCCAAGTGAGGCCCCAATATGGAAGTGAGAAACCAGGTCCCATGATGCCCATATGAGGACCTGAGTCACCAGGTCCAGGTGAGCTCCCTGTGGGAACCAGTCACCTCGTCCAGGTGAGGCTCAGGTTGGACCACAGTCACCGGTCCAGGTGAGGCCCAGGTATATAACAGAGTATCCAGCTCCCAATGATGCCCAAGTAAGGACCAGAGTCAACAGGTACAGGAGAGGCTCAAATATTGTTCCGAGTCATTGTGTTCCAAGTGAGGCCAGTTGGAGACCACAGGAACCAGGTCCAGGAGAGCCCCATATGGGAACCAGAGCCACCAGATCCAGGTGAGGTCCAGGTGGGACCACAGTCACAAGGTCCAGGTGAGGCGCAGGTGGCAACAGGATTCACCAAGTCCAGGTGAGGCCCAGGTGGCAACCAGTCACCAGATCCAGGTGCAGACCAGCTAAGGACCAGATTCACCAGACCCTAGTGAAGCCCAATGGGTGACCAGAGTCACCAGGTAAGGGTGAGGCCCAGAGGGGAACCAGAGTAACCAGTTTAGTTTGAGGCCCAGAATGGGACCAGAAGTCCCTGGTCAAAGTGAGGCCCAGGTGTGGAATAGAGTATCCAGGGTGAGGATCATTGGGTCCATCACCCAATGCTGCCTGGGTGAGGACCAGAGGCACTAGGGCCATGCAGGCCCAGATGGGGAACAGAATAACTACGTCCTGGTGAGGCATAGAATAAGACCACAGTCAGCAGTATCAGGTGTGCCCCTTGTGGGAACCAGAGCCACTCTATCCAGCTGAGTCCCAGGTACATGTGAGGCACACGTGAGGACCAGATTCATCAGGTCGAATTGAGGCATAGCTGGGGACAAGAGTCACCAGGTCTGGGTGCGGCCTATGTGGGCAAGATTCAGCAGTTCTGAGTTAGGTCAAAGTGGGGACGAGAGACACCAAGTCCAGGTGAGGCCCACGTGGTGACCTGTCACCAGATCCAGGTGCGGACCAGCTAAGGACCAGATTCACCAGGCCCAAGTGAAGCCCAAGGGGTGACCAGAGTCACCAGGTAAGGGTGAGGCCCAGAGGGGAACCAGAGTAACCAGTTTAGTTTGAGGCCCAGAATGGGACCAGCGGTCCCGGGTCAAAGTGAGCCCTAGGTGTGGAATAGAGGATCCAGGTCCCAATGATGCCTCGGTGAGGACCAGAGTCACTAGGGCCATGCAGGCCCAGATGGGGAACAGAATCAGTACATCCTGGTGAGGCATAGAATAAGACCACAATCACCAGTATCAGGTGTGCCCCTTGTGGGAACCAGACCCACTCTATCCAGGTGAGTCCCAGGTCCATGTGAGGCCCACGTGAGGACCAGATTCATCAGGTCGAATTGAGGCGTAGCTGGGGACAAGAGTCATCTGCTCTGGGTGCGGCCTAGGTGGGGCAAGATTCAGCAGTTCTGAGTTAGGTCAAAGTGGGGACGAGAGACACCAGTACAGGTGAGGCCAAACTGAGACCAGAGTCACCAGATCCAGGTGAGGTCCATGTTGGAAAGAGAGTCACCAGGTCCAGGAGAGGTCCAGGTGGGGAACAGAGTCACCAGATCGAGGTGAAGTCCAGGTGGGGAGGAGAGTCTCCAGATCCAGGTGAAGCCCAGGTGGGGACCAGAGTCACTAGGTCCAGATGAGGCCCAGGTGAAGATCAGAGTTAACAGGTATACGTGAGGCCCCGGCGGGGATCACAGCCAAAATGCCACGTGAGGCCGGCTAGGGGACCATGGTCAACAGGTCTACCTGAGGCCCAGGTGTGGAACAATGTAAGCCTGTCTAGGTGAGTCTCCAGTAGTGACAAGAGTCACCACGTCCAGTTGAGGCCAAATTGGGGACCAGGATCACCAGGTGCAGGGGAGGCCTTTGAAAGAACCTGAGTCAACAGTTCGAGGTCAGGCGCAGGTGGCAACCAGGGTCAGCACGTCCACGTCAGGCCAAAGTTGGGTTCACAGTCACTAGGGCACGGTGAGACCCAGAGGGGGACCAGAGTCACGTGGTCCATGTGAGGACCAGTTGTGGAACACAGTCACCGGGTCTCAATTTTGTCCAGTTGAAGACCATGGACAACAGGGCCAGGTGAGGCCCGGATTGGGACCGGAGACCCCAAATCCAGGTGAAGCCCAGGTGGGGACCACAGTCACAAGATCCAGGGTAGTCTCAGGTGCAGACCAGAATCACCAGGTCCTGGTGAGGTGCAAAGGGTGAACAGTGTATCCATATCCTGATGCTACCCAGGTGGGTACCAGAGACACCAGGTCCTGGTGAGGCCCAGGTGTAACCGGAGACATGAGGTCCAGGTGAGGTCCCGATGGGAACCACAGTCACCAGGTCAGGTGAGGCCATGCTTAGGATCAGAGTCACCAGGTACAGGTGAGGCCCAGGTGGAGCCAGAGTCACCTGGTACAGAAGAGGCCAAAGTCAGGACCAGAGTTACCAGGATCAGGGCAGTCCCAGTGGGTAATACAGTAACCATGTCCCAATGATGCCCAGGTAGAATCAGAGTCACCAGGTCCATCGAGGCACAGGTGGGGAGAATATTATGTAGGTCCAGGTGAGGCCCAGATGAGGACCAGAGTCACCAGGTCTAGTTGACGCCTAGAGTTGTACCAGATTCACCTGGTCTAGGGGACGTCCAGATGGGGACCAGAGTCTCCATGTCATGGTGAGGCCTTGAGTGAATCCAGAGTCATCATGTCCAGGTGAGGCTCAGGTGTGGAACAGAGTATCCAGGTCATAAAGGTCCACAGGTGAGGACCAGAGTCACCAGATCTGGGTGAGGCCCAGCTACGATCAGAGTCACCACTTCCAAGTGAGGCCAAGAAGGAGTCCACAGCAATCAGGTCCAGGTGGGGAACAAAATCACCAGGACTGGGTGAGGCCCAGATGGGGACCAGATTCACCAGGCCCAGGTGATTCCCAGGTGGTGACCAGAGTTAGCAGTTCCGGGTGAGGAGCAGGTAAGGACCAGATTCACCAGGTCCAAGTGAGTCCCACGTGGGCACCTGGGTCACCAGGTATGGGTGAGGCCCAAGTGGCAACCCCACTCACCAGGTGCAGGTGAGGCCACCCTGCAGGCAATGCAGAGGAAGAGTGTCCCGATGATGCCCAGGTAGAACCACAGTTACCAGGTCCAGGTGCGGCCAACCTAAAGACCATGCAGTGGAACCATGTCCCGATGATGCCCAGGTAGGGAAGAGAGTCACCAGGTCCAAATGAGGCCCAGATGGAGCATATTCAATAGGTCCAGGTGAGGCCCAGTTGAGGACCAGCGTCACCAGAACTGGTTGAGGCCTAGAGGGGTACAAAAATCACCTGGTCCATGTGACATCCAGATGGAGACCAGAGTCACCAGGTCAGGGTTAGGCCCAGAGTGGTTCCAGAGTCCAGAGCCTCATGTCCAGGTGAGGCTCAGGTGTGGAACAGAGTCACCAGGTACCAATGATGCCCAGGTGAGGACCAGAGTCACCAGGTCTGGGTGACACGCAGATAGGATCAGAGTCACCAGGTCCAGGTGAGGCCATGAAAGAGTCCACAGCAATCAGGTCAAGGTGGGGAACAAAGTCACCAGGACTCGGGGAGGCCCAGATGGGGACCAGATTCACTAGGCCCAGGTGATTCCCAGGTGGTGACCAGAGTCCCCGGGTCTGGGAGAGGACCAGGTAAGGACCAGATTCACCAGGTCCAAGAGGCCCACGTGGAGACCTGAGTCACCAGGTATGGGTGAGGCCCATGTGTCATCCCCACTAACCAGGTCCATGTGAGGCCAACCTGCAGGCCAAGTCACCCGATCCACGTGAGGCCCTAGTGGGGACTGGAGTCACCAGTTAAAAGTGATTCTACAAGAACAACACAGTCACCAGATCCTGGTGTGGTTCATGTGGGAACGAGAGTCACCAGGTCCAGGTGAGACCCAGGTGGGGACCACAGTCACCAGGTCCAGATTGAGGCCTAGGTCGGGGGAGCAGAGTCATCAGGACCAGTTGAGGCCAAAGTGTGGAGCAAAGTTATCATGTCCATATGAGGCCCAGGTCGGGAACAGAGTAACCATGTCCCAAAGATGCCGGGTGGGAACAGAGTCACAAGGTCCAGACGAGGCCTAAGTGAGGAGTAGATTCACCAGGTCCTGTTGAGGCCCACTTGAGTACCAGTGTCCCCAGCTCCGGGTGAGTCCCAGAGGGGGACCAGTGTCACCCGGTTCTGGTGATATCCAGGTGGGTACCTGAGTTACTACGTCAGGGTTAGGCCCAGAGGGGGACGACAATAACTAGGTCCAGATGAGGTCGCGATGTGGAACTGAGAACCCAGGTCCCATGATGCCCATATGAGGACCTGAGTCGCCAGGTCCAGGTGAGGTCACTGTGGGAAACAGTCAACTCGTCCATGTGAGGCCCAGGTGGGACCACAGTCACCAGGTCCAGGTAAAGTCCAGGTGGGGACCAGAGTCTCCAGATCCAGGTGAAGCCCAGGTGGGGACCAGAGTCACTAGGTCCAGATGAGGCCCAGGTGAGGATCAGAGTTACCAGGTACATGTGAGGCCCCGGTGGGGATCTCAGCGAAAAGGTCTACGTGAGGGAGGCTTGGGGAACATGGTCAACAGGTCTACCTGAGCCCCAGGTGTGGAACACTGTAAGCCTGTCCAGGTGAGTCCCCAGTAGTGACGAGAGTCACCACGTCTAGTTGAGGCCCAATGGGGACCAGGATCACCAGGTACAGGGGAGGCCCTTGAAAGATCCAGAGTCAACAGTTCGAGGTCAGGCGCAGGTGACAATCAGGGTCAGCAGGTCCAAGTCAGACCAAAGTTGGGTTCACAGTCACTAGGGCACGGTGAGACCCAGAGTGGGACCAGAGTCACCTGGTCCAGGTGAGGTCCAGTTGTGGAACACAGTCACCGGGTCCGAATTTTGTCCAGTTGAAGACCATGGACAACAGGGCCAGGTGAGGCCCGGATTGGGACCGAGTCCCCAAATCCAGGTGAAGCCCAGGTGGGGACCACAGTCACAAGATCCAGGGTAGTCTCAGATGCAGACCAGAATCACCAGGTCCTGGTGAGGAGCAGGTGGCAACCACACACACCAGGTCCCGGTGAGTCCCTGGTGCGGACCAGATGCTCGAGGTACATGAGAAGCTAGAAACTCTGCAGCCACCAGTTCCACATGATGTCCATGTGGGAATGAGAATCACCAGTTAGAGGTGAGGACCAGGTGGGGATCTGACTCACCATGTCCAGGTGAGACCCTGGTGGGAAACAGTGTCACCATGTCCAGGTGTGGACCAGGTGAAGACCAGAGTTAACAGGTCCGGCTGGGTCACTGTTAGTGAAGAGTGTAACCGTATCCTGATGCTACCAAGGTGGGTACCAGAGACACCAGGTCCTGATGAGGCCCAGTTGGGACCAGAGACATGAGGTCCAGGTGAGGTCCCGATGGGCACCACAGTCACCAGGTAAGGTGAGGCCATGCTTAGGATCAGAGTCACCAGTTACCGGTGAACCCAAGGTGGATCCAGAGTCACCTGGTACAGAAGAGGCCAAATCAGGACCAGAGTTACCAGGATCAGGTCAGTCCCAGTGGGGAATACAGTAACCATGTCCCGATAATGCCCAGGTAGAACCAGAGTCACCAGGTCCAGATGAGGCACAGTTGGGGAGCATATTCACTAGGTCACGGTGAGACCCAGGTGAGGACCAGAGACACCAGGTCTAGTTGAGGCCTAGAGGGGTACCAGATTCACCTGGTCTAGGTGACATCCACATGGGGACCAGAGTCACCACGTCAGGGTGAGGCCCAGAGTGGATTCAGAGTCAACATGTCCAGGTGAGGCTCAGGTTTAGAACAGAGTATCCTGTTCATAATGGTCCACAGGGGAGGACCAAAGTCAGCAGATTGAGTTAGGCCCAGTTAGGATGAGAGTCACCAGTTCCAGGTGAGGCCAAGAAAGAGTCCACAGCAATCAGGTCCAGGTGGGGAACAAAGTCACCAGGACTGGGGGAGGCCCAGATGGGGACCAGATTCACCAGGTCCAGGTGATTCCCAGGTGGTGACCAGAGTCCCCGGGTCTGGAGAGGACCAGGTAAGGACCAGATTCACCAGGTCCAAGAGGCCCACGTGGGGACGTGGGTCACCAGGTAAGGCCCAAGTGGGAACCCCACTCACCAGGTCCAGGTGAGGCCCACTTGCAGGCCAGAGTCACCAGATCCAGGTGAGGCCCCAGTGGGACCGGAGTCACCAGGTAAATGTGAGTCTACAAGAACACCACAGTCACCAGGTCCAGGTGTGATTCATGTGGGAACGAGAGTCACCAGGCCCAGGTGAGACCCACGTGGGGACCACAGTCACCAGTTCCAGATTGAGGCCTAGGTGGGGGGACCAGATTCATCAGGACCAGTTGAGGCCAAAGTATTGAGCAAAGTTATCATGTCCAGTTGAGACCTAGTTGGGGAACAGAGTAACCATGCCCATTGATGCCAGTTGGGAAAAGAGTCACAAGGTCCGGACGAGGCCTAAGTGAGGAGTAGATTCACCAGGTCGTGTTGAGGCCCATTTGACGACCAGTGTCCCCAGCTCTGGGTGAGTCCCAGAGGGGGACCAGTGTCACCCGGTTCTGGTGATATCCAGGTGGGGACCAGAGTCACCAGGTCAGGGTGAGGCCTAGAGTGGGACGAGAATCACTAGGTCCAGGTGAGGCCCCAATGTGGACCTGAGAAACCAGGTCCCATGATGCCCATATGAGGACCTGAGTCACCAGGTCCAGGTGAGGTCCCTGTGGGAACCAGTCACCTCGTCCAGGTGAGGTCCAGGTGGGACCACAGTCACCAGGTCCAGGTGAGGCCCAGGTATATAAGAGAGTATCCAGGTCCCAATGATACCCAGGTAAGGACCAGTGTCAACAGGTCCAGGAGTGGCCAAATATGTATCAGAGTCATTGTGTTCTAGGTGAAGCCATAAGTAGACCACAGGAACCAGGACCAGGAGAGCACCATATGGGAATCAGAGCCACAAGATGCAGGTGAGTTCCAGGTGGTACCACAGTCAGAAGGTCCAGGTGAGGCGCAGGTGGCAACAGGATTCACCAAGTCCAGGTGAGGCCCAGGTGGCGACCTGTCAACAGATCCAGTTGTGGACCTGCTAAGGACCAGATTCACCAGGCCCAAGTGAAGCCCATGTGGTGACCAGAGTCACCAGGTAAGGGTGAGGCCCAGAGGGATAACCAGAGTAACCAGTTTAGTTTGAGGCCCAGAATGGGACCAGAGGTCCCTGGTCAGAGTGACGCCCTGGTGTGGAATAGATTATCCCGATCCCAATGATGCCTGGGTGAGGACCAGAGACACTAGGGTCATACAGGCGCAGATGGGGAACAGAATCACTAGGTCCTGGTGAGGCATAGAATAAGACCAGAGTCACCAGAATCAGTTGAGGCCTTTGTGGGAACCAGAGCCACTCAATCCAGCTGAGTCCCAGGTCCATGTGAGGCCCACGTGAGGACAAGATTCATCAGGTCGAATTGAGGCATAGCTGGTGACAAGAATCACCAGGTCTGGGTGCGGCCTAGGTAGGGCATGATTCAGCAGTTCTGAGTTAGGTGAAAGTGGGGATGAGAGATACCAGGTCCAGGAGAGGCGAAACTGAGGACCAGAGTCACCAGATCCAGGTGAGGTCCATATTGGAAAGAGAGTCACCAGGTCCAGGAGAGGTCCAGGTGGGGACCAGAGTCACCAGATCCAGGTGAGGTCCAGGTGGGGACCAGAGTCACCAGAATCAGTTGAAGCCCAGGTGGGGACCACAGTCACCAGATCCAGGGTAGTCTCATGGGCAGACCAGAATCAGCAAAGTCCAGCTGATGTTCAGGTGGCAACCACACTCAACAGATCCCGGTGAGGCCCTGGTGGGGACCAGAGCCAAGAAGTGCATGAGAATCTAGAAACACTGCAGCCACCAGGTCCACATGATGTCCATGTGGACCCGAGAATCACCAGTTACATTGAGGCCCAGGTGGGGATCAGACTCACCAAGTCCAGGTGAGGCCCAGGTGGCGACCAGTCACAACATCCAGGTGCGGACCAGCTAAGGACCAGATTCACCAGGCCCAAGTGAAAACCAAGGGGTGACCAGAGTCACCACGTAAGTGTGAGTACCAGAGGGGGAACCAGAGTAAGCAGTTTAGTTTGAGGTCCAGAATGGGACCAGAGGTCCCTGGTCAAAGTGAGGCTCAGGTGTGGAATAGAGTATCCAGGTCCCAATGATGCCTGGGTGAGGACCAGAGTCACTAGGGCCATGCAGGCCCAAATGGGGAACAGAATCACTAGGTCCTGGTGAGGCATAGGATAAGACCACAGTCACCAGTATCAGGTGAACCCCTTGTGGGAACCAGAGCCACTCTGTCCAGCTGAGTCCCAGGTCCATGTGAGGCCCACGTGAGGACCAGATTCATCAGATCGAATTGAGACATAGCTGGGGACAAGAGTCACCAGGTTTGGGTGTGGCCTAGGTGGGGCAAGATTCAGCAGTTCTGAGTTAGGTCAAAGTGGGGACGAGAGACACCAGGTCCAGGTGAGGCCAAACTGAGGACCAGATTCACCAGATTCAGGTGAGGTCCATGTAGGAAAGAGAGTCACCAGGTCCAGGAGAGGTCCATGTGGGGACCAGAGTCACCAGATCCAGGTGACTTCCAGGTGAGGACCAGAGTCACCAGATCCATGTGAGGCCCAGGTGTGGACCAGAGTCACTAGGTCCAGATCAGGCCCAGGTGAGGAGCAGAGTTACGAAATACACGTGAGGCCCCGGTGGGGATCAGAGGCAACAGGTCCTTGTGAGGCCGGCTTGGGGAACTTGGTGAACAGGTCTATTTGAGGCCCAGGTTTCGAACACAGTAACCAAGTCCAGGTGAGTCCCCGGTGGTGACAAGTTTCGTCACGTCCAGGAGAGGCCCAGGTGTGGACCAGGATCACCAGGTCCAAGTAGGCCCTGGAAAGAACCAGAGTCAACCTTTCGAGGTCAGGCGCAGGTGGCAGCCATGGTCAGAAGGGCCAAGACAGGCCAAAGTGGGGTTCACAGTCACTAGGGCACGGTGAGACCGAAAGGGCGACCAGAGTCATCTGGTCCAGGTGAGGTCCAGTTGTGGAACACAGTCACCGGGTCCCAATTTTGCCCAGTTGAGGACCATGGTCAACAGGGCCAGGTGAGACCCAGATGGGGACCAGAGTCCCCAAATCCAGGTGAAGCTCAGGTGGGGACCAGAGTCACCAGATCCAGGTGAAGCCCAGGTGGGGACCACTGTCACCAGATCCAGGGTAGTCTCAGGTGCAGACCAGAATCACCAGGTCCAGGTGAGGTGCAGGTGGCAACCACACTCACCAGTTCCCGGTGAGGCCCTGGTGGGGACAAGAGTCACGAGGTACATGAGAAGCTAGAAACACTGCAGCCACCAGGTCTACGTGATGTCCATGCTGGAATGAGAATCACCAGTTACAGGTGAGGACCAGGTGGGGATCCGACTCACCATGTCCAGGTGATACCCAGGTTGGAACCAGTGTCACCATGTCCAGGTGTGGCCCAGGTGAAGACCAGAATTAATAGGTCTGGCTTGGTCACTATTAGTGAACAGTGTAACCATATCCTGATGCTACCCATGTGGGTACCAGAGACACCGGGTCCTGGTGTGGCCCAGGTGGGACCAGAGACATGAGGTCCAGGTGAGGTCCCGATGGGAACCACAGTCACCAGGTCAGGTGAGGCCATGCTTAGGATCAGAGTCACCAGTTACAGGTGAGGCCCAGGTGGAGCCAGAGTCACCTGGTACAGAAGAGGCCAAAGTCAGGACCAGAGTTACCATGATCAGGTCAGTCCCAGTGGGGAATAGAGTCATCATGTCTCGATGATGCCTAGGTAGAACCAGAGTCAACACGTCCAGATGATGCGAAGGTGGGGAGCATGCTCACTAGATCCCGGTGAGTCCAAGTGAGGACCAGATTTACCAGGTCAAGTTGAGGCCTAGAGGGGTACCAGATTCACCTGGTCTAGGTGACATCCAGATGGGGACCTGAGTCATCATGTCAGGCTGAGGCCCAGAGGGGATCTAAAGTCATCATGTCCAGGTGAGGCTCAGGTGTGGAACAGAGTATCCAGGTCATAATGGTCCACAGGAAGGAACAGAGTCACCAGATCTGGGTGAGGCCCAGTAAGGATCAGAGTCACCAGTTCCAAGTGAGGCCAAGTAGGAGTCCACAGCAATCAGGTCCAGGTGGGGATCAAAGTAACCAAGCCTGGGTGAGGCCCAATGGGGACCAGATTCACAAGACCCAGGTGATTCCCAGGTGGTGACCAGAGTTAGCAATTCCGGGTGAGGAGCAGGTAAGGACCAGATTCACCAGGTCCAAGTGAGGCCCACGTGGGGCCTTTGTCACCAGGTATGAGTGAGGCCCAGGTGGCAACCACACTCACCAGGTCCAGGTGAGGCCAACCTGCAGGCAATGCAGAGGAAGCGTGTCCCGATGATGCCCAGGTAGGGACCAGAGTTACCAGGTCCAGGTGAGGCCAACCTGCAGGCCATGCAGTGCAACCATGTCCCGATGATACCCAGGTAGGGACCAGAGTCACCGGGTCCACATGAGGCCCAGATGGAGCATATTCACTAGGTCCAGGTGAGGCCCAGTTTAGGACCAGAGTCACTAGATCTGGTTGAGACTTGAGGGGTACAAGAATCACCAGGTCCAGGTGACATCCAGATGGGCACCAGGGTCACCAGGTCTGGGTGAGGCCCAGAGAGGTTCCAGTGTCATCATGTCCAGGTGAGGCTCTGGTGTGGAGGAGAGTATCCAGGTCATAATGGTCCACAGGTGAGGACCAGAGTCACCAGATCTGGCTGAGGCCCAGTTAGGTTCAGAGTCACCCGTTCCAGGTGAGGCCCAAAAGGAGTCCACAGCAATCAGGTCCAGGTGGGGAACAAAGTCACCAGGACTGGGTGACGCCCAGAGGGGAACCAGATTCAACAGGTCCAGGTGATTCCCAGGTGGTGACAAGGGTTACGAGTTCTGGGTGTGGACCAGGTAAGGACCAGATTCACCAGGTCCAAGTGAAGCCCACGTGGGACCTGTGTCACCAGTTATGGGGAGACCCAGGTGGCAACCTCACTCACCAGGTCCAGGGGAGGCCAAACTGAAGGCCATGCAGAGGAACCGTGTCCCGATGATGGCCATGTAGGGACCAGAGTTACGAGGTCCAGGTGAGGCCAACCTGCATGCAATGCAGTGGAACCATGTCCCGATGATGCCCAGGTAGGGACCAGAGTCACCAGGTCCAAATGAGGCCCAGATGGAGCATATTCACTACGTCCAGGTGAGGCCGAGTTGAGGACCAGAGTCACCAGATCTGGTTGAGGCCTAGAGGGGTACCAGAATCCCCTGGTCCAGGTGACATCCAGATGGGGATGAGAATCACCAGGTCAGGGTGAGTCCCAGAGAGGTTCCAGAATCATTATGTCCAGGTAAGGCTCAGCTGTGGAACAGAGTCACCAGGTACCAATGATGCCCATGTGAGGACCAGAGTCACCAGGTCTGGGTGATGCGCAGATAGGATCAGAGTCACCAGTTCCAGGTGAGGCCAAGAAAGAGTCCACAGCAATCAGGTCCAGGTGGTGAACAAAGTCACCATGACTGGGTGAGGCCCAGATGGGGACCAGATTCACCAGGTCCAGGTGAGGTCCAGGTGGTGACCAGAGTCCCCTTGTCTGTCAGAGGACCAGGTAAGGACCAGATTCACCAGGTCCAAGTGAGGCCCACGTGAGGACCTGAGTCACCAGGTATGGGTGAGGCCCAGGTGGCAACCCCACTCACCAGGTCCAGGTGAGGCCAACCTTCAGGCCAGAGTCACCAGATCCACGTGAGGCCCTAGTGGGGACTGGAGTCACCAGGTAAATGTGCGTCTACAAGAACACCACAGTCACCAAGTCCAGGTGTGGTCATGTGGGAACGAGAGACACCAGGTCCAGGTGAGACCCAGGTGGGGACCACAGTCACCAGGTCCAGATTGAGGGCTAGGTGGGGGGACCAGAGTCATCAGGACCAGTTGAGGCCAAAGTGTGGAGCAAAGTTATCATGTCCAGGTGAGGCCCAGGTGGGGAACAGCGTAACCATGTCCCGTTGATGCCAGGTGGGAAAAGAGACACAAGGTCCCGGTGAGGCGCAGGTGGCAACAGGATTCACAAGTCCAGGTTAGGCCCAGGTGGCGACCAGTCACCAGATCCATGTGAGGACCAGCTAAGGACCAGATTCACCAGGCCCAGGTTAAGCCCAAGGGGTGACCAGCGTCACCAGGTAAGGGTGAGGCCCAGAGGGGGAACCAGAGTAACCAGTTTAGTTTGAGGCCCAGAATGGGACCAGAGGTCCCTGGTCAAAGTGAGGCCCAGGTGTGGAATAGAGTATCCAGGTCCCAATGATGCCTGGGTGAGGACCAGAGTCACTAGGGCCATGCAGGCCCAAATGGGGAACAGAATCTCTAGGTCCTTGTGAGGCATAGAATAAGAACACAGTCACCAGTATCAGGTGAGCCCCTTGTGGGAACCAGAGCCACTCTATCCAGCTGAGTCCCAGGTCCATGTGAGGCCCACGTGAGGACCAGATTTATCAGGTCGAATTGAGGCATAGCTGGGGACAAGAGTCACCAGGTCTGCGTGCGGCCTAGGTGTGGCAAGATTCAGCAGTTCTGAGTTAGGTCCAAATGGGGACGAGAGACACCAGGTCCATGTGAGACCAAACTGAGGACCAGAGTCACCAGATCCAGGTGAGGTCCATGTTGGAAAGAGAGTCACCAGGTCCAGGAGAGGTCCAGGTGGGGACCAGACTCACCAGATCCAGGTGAAGTCCAGGTGGGGACCAGAGTCACTAGGTCCAGATAAGGCCCAGGTGAGGACCAGAGTTACTAGGTACACGTGAGTCCCCGGTGGGGATCAGAGGAAACAGGTCCATGTGAGGCCAGTTTGGGGACTATGGTCAAGAGGTGTACTTGAGGCCCAGGTGTAGAACACAGTAAGCAGGTCCAGGTGAGTCCCCGGTGGTGACAAGAGTAACCACGTCCGGGTGAGGCCCAGATGCGGACCAGGATCACCAGGTACAGGGGAGGCCCTTGAGAGAACCAGAGTCAACAGTTAGAGGTCAGGCGCAGGTGGCAACCAGGGTCAGCAGGTCCAAGTCAGGCCAAAGTGGGGTTCACAGTCACTAGGGCACGGTGAGACCCAGAGGGGGACCAGAGTCACCTGGTCCTGTGAGGTCCAGTTGTGGAACTCAGTCACCGGGTCCCAATTTTGCCCACTGAAGACCATGGTCAACAGGGCCAGTTGAAGCCCAGATGGGGACCGGAGTCCCGAAATCCAGGTGAAGCCCAGGTGGGGACCACAGTCACCAGATGCAGGGTAGTCTCAGGTGCAGACCAAAATCACCAGCTGCAGGTGAGGTGCAGGTGGCAACCACACTCACCACGTCCCGGTGAGGCCCTGGTGGGGACCAGGGTCACGAGGTACATGAGAAGCTAGAAAAACTGCAGCCACCAGGTCTACATGGTGTCCATGTGGGAACGAGAATCACCAGTTACAAATGAGGCCCAGGTGGGGATCCGATTCACAATGTCCAGGTGAGACCCATGTGGGAACCAGTGTCACCACATCCAGGTGTGGCCCAGGTGAAGACCAGAGTTAATACGTCCCGCTGTGTCACTGATAGTGAAGAGTGTAACGATATCCTGATGTTACCCAGGTGGGTACCAGAGACACCAGGTCCTGGTGAGGCCCAGGTGCGACTATGAACATGAGGTCCAGGTGAGGTCCCGATTGGAACCACAATCAGAAAGTCAGGTGAGGCCATGCTTAGGATCAGAGTCACCAGTTACAGATGAGGCCCAGGTGGAGCCAGAGTCACCTGGTACAGAACAGGCCAAAGTCCGGACCAGAGTTACCAGGATCAGGTCAGTCCCAGTGGGGAATACAGTAACCATGTCCCGATGATGACCAGGTAGAACCAGAGTCACCAGGTCCAGATGAGGCGCAGGTGGGGAGCATATTCTCAAGGCCCCGGTGAGGCCCAGTTGAGGACCAGAGTCACCAGGTGTAGTTGAGGCCTAGAGGGGTACAAGATTCACCTGGTCTAAGTGACATCCAGATGGGGACTAGAGTCACCATGTCAGGGTGAGGCCCAGAGGGCATCCAGAGTCTTCATGTCCAGGTGAGGCTCAGGTGTGGAACAGAGTATCCAGGTTAATGGTCCACAGGTGAGGACCAGAGTCACCAGATCTGGGTGAGGCCCAGTTAGGATCAGAGTCACTAGTCCCAGGTGAGGCAAAGAAGGCGTCCACAGCAATCAGGTCCCTGTGGGGAACAAAGTCACCAGGACTGGGTGAGGCCTAGATGGGGACCAGATTCACCAGGCCCAGGTGATTCCCAGGTGGTGACCAGAGTTACCAGTTCTGGGGAAGGACCAGGTAAGGACCAGATTCACCAGGTCCAATTGAGGCCCACGTGGGGACCTGTGTCACCAGGTATGGGTGAGGCACAATTGGCAACCCCACTCACCAGTTCCAGGTGAGGCCAACCTGCAGGCCATGCAGTGGAACCATGTCCCGATTATGCCCAGGTAGGGACCAGAGTTACCAGGTCCAGGTGAGGGCAACCTGCAAGCCATGCATTGGAACCATATCCCTATGATGCCCAGGTAGGTACCAGAGTCACCAGGTCCAAATGAGTCCCAGATGGAGCATATTCAATAGGTCCAGGTGAGGCCCAGTTGAGGACCAGGTTCACCAGAACTGTTTGAGGCCTAGAGCGGTACCAGAATCACCTGGTCCAGGTGACATCCAGATGGGTACCAGAGTCACCAGGGCAGGGTGAGGCCCAAAGAGGTTCCAGAGTCAGCATGTCCAGTTGAGGCTCAAGTGTAGAACAGAGTCACCAGGTACCAATGATGCCCAGGTGAGGACCAGAGTCACCAGGCCTGGGTGACACGCAGATTGGATCAGAGTCACCAGTTCCAGGTGAGGCTAAGAAAGAGTCACAGCAATCAGGTCCAGGTGGGGAACAAAGTCACCAGGACTGGGTGAGGCCCAGATCACCAGGTCCGTGTGAGCTGCAGGTGGCAACCACACTCACCCGGTCCCGGAGAGGCCCCGGTGGGACCAGAGACACGACGTACATGAGAAGCTAGAAACACTGCAGCCACCAGGTTCACATGATGTCCATGTGGGAATGAAAATCACCAGTTACAGGTGAGGACCAGGTGGGGATCCGACTCACCATGTCCAGGTGAGACCCAGGTGGGAACCAGTGTCACCATGTCCGCCTGTGCCCCAGGTGAAGACCAGAGTTATTAGGTCCGGCTGGATGAGTGTTAGTGAACAGTGTAACCATATGCTGATGCTACCCAGGTGGGTACCAGAGACACCAGGTCCTGATGAGGCCCAGGTGTAACCGGAGACATGAGGTCCAAGTGAGGTCCCGATGGGAACCACAGTCACCGGGTCAGGTGAGCCCATGCTTAGGATCAGAGTTACCAGGTACAGGTGAGGCCCAGGTGGAGCCAGAGTCACCTGGTACAGACGAGGCCAAAGTCAGGACCAGAGTTACCAGGATCAGGTCAGTCCTAGTGGGTAATACAGTAACCATGTCCCAATGATGCCCAGGTAGAGTCAGAGTCACCAGGTCCAGCGAGGCGCAGTGGGTAGAATATTCACTAGGTCCAGGTGAGGCCCAGATGAGGACCAGAGTCACCAGGTCTAGTTGACGCCTAGAGGGGTACCAGATTCACCTGGCCTAGGGGACATCCAGATGGGGACCAGAGTCACCATGTCATGGTGAGGCCCAGAGGGCATCCAGAGTCATCATGTCCAGGTGAGGTTCAGGTGTGGAACAGAGTATCCAGGTCATAATGGTCCACAGGTGAGGACCAGAGTCACCAGATCTGGGTGAGGACCAGTTATGATCAGAGTTGCCAGTTCCAGGTGAGGCCAAGAAGGAGTCCACAGCAATCAGGTCCAGGTGGGGATCAAAGACACCAGGAATGTGTGAGGCCCAGATGGGGACCAGATTCACGAGGTCCAGGTGATTCCCATTTGTAGACAAGGTCAACAGGACTAGGTGATACCCAGGTGGTGACCAGATTTACCAGTTCCGGGTGGGAACTAGGTAAGGACCACATTCACCAGGTCCAAGTGAGGCCCACGTGGGGACCTGTGTCACCAGGCATGGGTAAGACCCACGTGGGAACCCCACTCACCAGGTCAAGATGAGGCCAACCTGCAGGCCATGCAGAGGAGCCATGTCCCGATGATGCCCAGGTAGGGACCAGAGTTACCAGATCCAGGTGAGACCCAGGTGGGGAACACAGGAACCAGGTCCAGATTGAGGCCTAGGTGGGGGGACCAGAGTCATCAGGACCAGTGGAGGCCAAAGTGCGGAGAAAACTTATCATGTCCAGGTGAGGCCCAGGTGGGGAACAGAGTAACCATGTCCCATTGATGCCAGGTTGGATAAGAGTCACAAGGTTCAGACGAGGCCTAAGTGAGGAGTAGATTCACCAGATCCTGTTGAGCCCAGTTGAGGACCAGTGACCCCAGCTCCGGGTGAGTCCCAGAGGGGGACAAGAGTCACCCGGTTCTGGTGATATCCAGGTGGGGACCAGAGTCACCACGTCAGGGTGAGGCCCAGAGTGGGACGAGATCACTAGGTCC
This sequence comes from Canis lupus dingo, assembly GCF_003254725.2. Classification (NCBI taxonomy): domain Eukaryota; kingdom Metazoa; phylum Chordata; class Mammalia; order Carnivora; family Canidae; genus Canis; species Canis lupus. Next base: position 36,445 of record NW_026019454.1, on the reverse strand, counting down.
AGGTGAGGCCCCAATGTGGCACTGAGATACCAGGTACCATGATACCAATTTGAGGACCTGAGTCACCAAGTCCAGGTGAGGTCCCTGTCGGAACCAGTGTCCTCATCCAGATGAGGTCCAGGTGGGACCACAGTCACCAGGTCCAGGTGAGGCCCAGGTATATAAGAGAGTATCCAGGTCCCAATGATGCCCAGGTAAGGACCAGAGTCAACAGGACCAGGAGGGGCCCAAATATGGATCAGAGTCATTGTGTTCCAGGTGAGGCCAGATGGAGACCACAGTAACCAGGTCCAGGAGAGGCCCATATGGGAACCAGAGCCACCAGATCCAGGTGAGTTCTAGGTGGGACCACAGTCACAAGGTCCAGGTGAGGCGCAGGTGGCAACAGGATTCACCAAGTCCAGGTGAGGCCCAGGTGGTGACCAATCACCAGATCCAGGTGCGGATCAGCTAAGGACCAGATTCACCAGGCCGATGTGAAGCTCAAGGGGTGACCAGAGAAACCAGGTAACGGTGAGGCCCAGAGGTAGAATCAGAGTAACCAGTTTAGTTATCGGCACAGAATGGGACCAGAGGTCCCTGGTCAAAGTGAGGCCCAGGTGTGGAATAGAGTATCCAGGTCCCAATGATGCCTGGGAGAGGACCAGAATCTCTAGGGCCATGAAGGCCCAGATGGGGAACAGAATCACTAGGTCCTAGTGAGGCATAGAATAAGACCACAGTCAGCAGTATCAGGTGAGCCCCTTGAGGGAACCAGAGCCACTCTACCCAGCTGAGTCCAAGGTCCATGTGAAGCCCACGTGAGGACCAGATTCATCAGGTCGAATTGAGGCATAGCTGGGGACAAGAGTCACCAAGTCTGGGTGCAACGTAGGTGGGGAAAGATTCAGCAGTTCTGAGTTAGGTCAAAGAGGGAACGAGAGACACCAGGTCCAGGGGAGGCCAAACTGAGGAGCAGAGTCACCAAATCCAGGGGAGAACCATGTTGGAAAGAGAGTCACCAGGTCCAGGAGAGGTCCAGGAGGGGACCAGAGTCACCAGATCCAGGTGAAGTCCAGGTGGGGACCCGAGTCACCAGATCCAGGTGAAGCCCAGGTGGGAACCAGAGTCACTAGGTCCAGATGAGGCCCAGGTGAGGACCAGACTTACCAGGTACACGTGAGGCCCCGGTGGGGATCAGAGGCAACAGGTCCATGTGAGTCCCGCCTGGGGACCATGGTCAACAGGTCTACTTGAGGCCCAGGTGTGGAACACAGTAAGCAGGTCCAGGTGAGTCCCCGGTGGTGACAAGAGTCACCACGTCCAGGTGAGGCCCAGGTGGGGACCAGGAACACCAGGTACAGGGGAGGCCCTTGAAAGAATCAGAGTCAACAGCTCGAGGTCAGGCGTAGGTGGCAACCAGGGTCAGCAGGTGCAAGTCGGGCCAAAGTGGGCTTCACAGTCACTATGGCACGGTGAGACCCAGAGTGGGACCAGAGTCACCTGGTCCAGGTGAGGTCCAGTTGTGGAACACAGTCACCGGGTCCCTATTTTGCTCCGGTGGGGACCATGGTCAACAAGGCCAGGTGAGGCCCAGGTGGGGACCGGAGTCCGCAAATCCATGTGAAGCCCAAGTGGGGACCACAGTCACCAGATCCAGGGTAGTCTCGGGTGCAGACCAGAATCACCAGGTCCAGGTGAGGTGCAGGTGGCAACCACACTCACCAGGTCCCGGTGAGTCCCTGGTGGGGAACAGAGTCACGAGGTACATGAGAAGCTAGAAACACTGCAGCCACCAGGTCCACATGATGTCCATGTGGAAACGAGAATCACCAGTTTCAGTTGAGGACCAGGTGGGGATCCGACTCACCATGTCCAGGTGAGACCCAGGTGGGAACTAGTGTCACCAAGTGCAGGTGTGGCCCAGGTGAAGACCAGAGTTGATAGGTCTGGCTGGGTCACTGATAGTGAACAGTGTAACCATATCCTGATGGTACCCAGGTGGGTACCAGAGACACCAGGTCCTGGTGAGGCCCAGGTGCGACCAGAGACATGAGGTCCACGTGAGGTCCCGATGGGAACCACAGAGACCAGGTCAGGTGAGGCCATGCATAGGATCAGAGTCACAGGTTACAGGTGAGGCCCAGGTGGAGCCAGAATCACCTGGTACAGAGAGACCATAGTCGTGGCCAGAGGTACCAGGATCAACTCAGTCCCAGTGGGGAACTGAGTAACCATGTCCCGATGATGCCAAGATAGAACCAGAATCACCAGGTCCAGATGAGGCGCAGGTGGGGAGCATATTCACTAGGTCCCGTTGAGGCCCAGTTGAGGACCAGAGTCACCAGGTCTGGTTGAGGCCTAGAGGGGTACCAGATTCACCTGGTCTAGGTGACATCCAGATGGGGACCAGAGTCACCATGTCAGGGTGAGGCTCAGAGGGGATCCAGAGTAATCATGTCCAGGTGAGGCTCAGGTGTGGAACAAAGTATCCAGGTCATAATGGTCCACAGGTGAGGACCAGAGTCGCCAGATCTGGGTGAGGCCCAGTTAGGATCAGAGTCCCCAGTTCCAGGTGAGGCCAAGAAAGAGTCCATAGCAATCAGGTCCAGGTGGGGAACAAAGTCACCAGGACTGTGTGAGGCCCAGATGGGGACCAGATTCACCAGGGCCAGGAGAGGCCCAGGTGGTGAGGTGAGTCCCCGGGTCTGGGAGAGGACCAGGTAAGGACCAGATTCACCAGGTCCAAGAGGCCCACATAGGGACATGAGTCAACAGGTATGGGTGCGCCCCAGGTGGCAACAACACTCACGAGGTCCAGCTGAGGCCAACATGCAGGCCATGCAGAGGAACCATGTCCCGATGATGCCCAGGTTGGTACTAGAGTTACCACGTCCAGGTGAGGCCAACCTGCAGGCCATGCAGTGGAACCATGTCCCGATGATGGCCAGGTAGGGACGAGAGTCACCAGGTCCAAATGAGACCCTGATGGAGCATATTCACTAGGTCCAGGTTAGGCCCAGTTGAGGACCAGAGTCAAGAGATCTGGTGAGGCCTAGAGGGCTACCAGAATCACCTGGTCCAGGTGACATCCAGATGGGGACCAGAGTCACCAGGTCAGGATGAGGCCCAGAGAGGTTCCAGAGTCATCATGTCCAGGTGATGCTCAGGTGTGGAACAGAGTCACCGGGTACCAATGATGCCCAGGTGAGGACCAGAGTCAGCAGGTCTAGGTGACGCGCAGACAGGATCAGAGTCACCAGTTCCTTGTGAGGCCAAGAAAGAATCCACAGCAATCAGGTCCAGGTGGGGAACAAAGTCACCAGGACTGGGTGAGGCCCAAATGGGGACCAGATTCACCAGATCCAGGTGAGGCCCAGGAGGTGACCAGAGTCCCCGGGTCTGGGGGAGGACCAGGTAAGGACCAGATTCACCAGGTCGAAGAGGCCAACGTGAGGACCTGAGTCACCGGGTATGGGTGAGGCCCAGGTGGCAATAACACTCACCAGGTCCAGGTGAGGCCAACCTTCAGGCCAGAGTCACCAGATCCAGGTGAGGCCCTAGTGGGACCGGAGTCACCAGGTTAATATGAGTCTACAAGAACACAACAGTCACCAGGTCCAGGTGTGGGTCATGTGGGAACTTGAGTCACCAGGTCCAGGTGAGACCCATGTGGGGACCAGTCACCAGATCCAGATTGAGGCCTAGGTGGGGGGACCAGAGTCATCAGGACCAGTTAAGGCCAAAGTGTGGAGCAAAGTTATCATGTCCAGGTGAGGCCCAGGTGGGGAACAGAGTAACCATGTCCCATTGATGCCAGGTGGGAAAAGAGTCACAAGGTCCAGACGAAGCCTAAGTGAGGAGTAGATTCACCAGGTCCTGTTGAGGCCCAGTTGAGGACCAGTGTCCCCAGCTCCGGGTGAGTCCCAAAGGGGACCAGAGTCACCCGGATCTGGTGATATCCAGGTGGGGACCAGAGTCACCACCTCAGGGTGAGGCCAGAGGTGGACGAGAATCACTAGGTCCAGGTGAGGCCCCGATGTGGAACTGAGAAACCAGGTCCCATGATGCCCATATGAGGACCTGAGTCACCAGGTCCAGGTGAGGTCCCTGTGGTAACCAGTACCTCGTCCAGGTGAGGCCCAGGTGGGACCACAGTCACCAGGTCCAGGTGAGGCCCAGGTATATAAGGGAGTATCCAGGTCCCAATGATGCCCAGGTAAGGACCAGAGTCAACAGGTCCAGGAGAGGCCCAAATATGGTTCAGAGTCATTGTGTTCCAGGTGAGGCCAGATGGAGACCACAGGAACCAGGTCCAGGAGAGCCCCATATGGGAACCAGAGCCACCAGATCCAGGTGATATCCGGGTGGGACCACAGTCACAAGGTCCAGGTGAGGCGCAGGTGTCAACAGGATTCACCAAGTCCAAGAGAGGCCCAGGTGGCCACCGGTCACCACATCCAGAAGCGGATCAGATAAGGACCATATTCACCAGGCCCAAGTGAAGCCCAAGGGGTGACCAGAGTCACCAGGGAGGGGTGAGGCCCAGAGGGGGATCCAGAGTAACCAGTTTAGTTTGAGGCCCGGAATGCGACCAGAGGTCCCTGGTCAAAGTGAGGCCCAGGTGTGGAATAGAGTATCCAGGTCCCAATGATGCCTGGGTGAGGACCAGAGTCACTGGGGCCATGCAGGCCCAGATGGGGAACAGAATCACTAGGTCCTGGTGAGGTATAGAATAAGACCACAGTCAGCAGTATCAGGTGAGCCCCTTGTGTGAACCAGAGCCCCTCTATCCAGCTGAGTCCCAGGTCCATGTGAGGCCCACGTGAGGACCAGATTCATCAGGTCGAATTGAGGCATAGCTGGGGACAAGAGTCACCAGTTCTGGGTGCGGCCTAGGTGGGGCAAGATTCAGCAGTTCTGAGTTAGGTCAAAATGCGGACGAGAGACACCAGGTCCAGGTGAGGCCAAACTGAGGACCAGAATCACCAGATCCAGGTGAGGTCCATGTTGGAATGAGAGTCAGCAGGTCCAGGAGAGGTCCAGGTGGTGACCAGAGTCACCAGATCTAGGTGATCCAGGTGGGGACCAGAGTCACCAGATCCAGGTGAAGCCCAGGGGGGACCAGAGTCACTAGGTCCAGATGAGGCCCAGGTGAGGACCAGATTTACCAGGTACACGTGAGGCCCCGGTGGGCTTCAGAGGCAACAGGTCCATGTGAGGCCGGCTTGGGGACCATGGTCAACAGGTCGACTTGAGGCCCAGGTGTGGAACACAGTTACCAGGTCCAGGTGAGTCCCCGGTGGTGACAAGAGTCACCACGTCCAGGTGAGGCCCAGATGGGGACCAGGATCACCAGGTCCAGGGGAGGCTTTGATAGAACCAGAGTCAACAGTTCGAGGTCTGGCGCAGGTGGCAAACAGGGTCAGCAGGTCCAAGTCAGTCCACAGTGGGGTTCACAGTCACTAGGGCACGGTGAGACCCAGAGGGGGACCAGAGTCACCTGGTCCAGGTGAGGTCCAGTTGTGGAACAGAGTCACCGGTTCCCAATTTTGCTCAGTTGAGGACCATGGTCAACTGGGCCAGGTGAGGCCCAGATGGGGACCGGAGTCCCCAATTCCAGGTGATGCCCAGGTGGAACCGGAGTCACCAGATCCAGGGTAGTCTCAGGTGCAGACCAGAATCACCAGGTCCAGGTGAGGCCAACCTGCAGGCCAGAGTCACCAGATACAGGTGAGGCCCTAGTGGGGACCGGAGATACCAGGTAAATGTGAGTCTACAGGAAAACCACAGTCACCAGGTCCAGGTGTGGTTCATGTGGGAACGAGAGTCACCAAGTCCAGGTGAGACCCTCGTCGGGACCACAGTCACAAGGTCCCGATTGAGGCTTAGGTGGGGGGACCAGAGTCATCAGGACCAGTTGAGGCCAAAGTGTGGAGCAAAGTTATCATGTCGAGGGTAGGCCCATGTGGGGAACAGAGTAACCATGTCCCATTGATTCCAGGTGGGAAAAGAGTCACAAGGTCCAGACGCGGCCTAAGTGAGGAGAAGATTCACCAGGTCCTCTTGAGGCCCAGTTGAGGACCAGTGTCCCCAGCTGCGGGTGCGTCCTTGAGGGGGACTAGAGTCACCCGGTCCTGGTGATATCCAGGTGGTGACTAGAGTCACCACGTCAGGGTGAGGCCAAGAGCGGGAGGAGAATCACTAGGTCCAGGTGAGGCCCCGATGTGGAACTGAGAAACCAACTCCCAAGATGCCCATATGAGGACATGAGTCACCAGGTCCAGGTGATGTCCGGGTGTGAACCAGTCACGTCGTCCAGGTGAGGCCCAGGTGGGACCACAGTCACCAGGTCCAGGTGAGGTCCAGGTATATAAGAGAGTATCCAGGTCCCAATGATGCCCAGGTAAAGACCAGAGTCAACAGGTCCAGGAGAGGCCCAAATATGGATCAGAGTCATTGTGTTCCAGGTGAGGCCAGATGGAGACCACAGGAACCAGGTCCAGGAGAGCCAATATGCAAACCAGAGCCAGCAGATCCAGGTGAGGTCCAGGTGGGATCACAGTCACAAGGTCCAGGTGAGGCGCAGGTGGCAACAGGATTCACCAAGTGCAGGTGAGGCCCAGGTGCCGAACAGTCACCAGATCCAGGTGCGGACCAGCTAAAGACCAAATTTAACAGGCCCAATGAAGCCAAGGAGTGACCAGAGTCACCAGGTAAGGGTGAGTCCAGAGGGGGAACCAGAATAACCAGTTTAGTTTGAGGCCCAAAATGGGACCAGAGGTCTCTGGTCAAAGTGAGGCCCAGGTGTGGAATAGAGTATCCAGGTCCCAATCATGCCCGGGTGAGGACCAGAGTCACTAGGTCCATGCAGGCCCAGATGGCGAACAGAATCACTAGGTACTGGTGAGGCACAGAATAAGACAACAGTCAGTTGTGTCAGGTGAGCCCCTTGTGGGAACCAGAGCCACTCTATCCAGCTGAGTCCCAGGTCCATGTGAGGCCCACGTGAGGACCAGATTCATCAAGTCGAATTGAGGCATAGCTGGGGACAAGAGTCACCAGGTCTCTGTGCGGCCTAGGTGGGGCAAGATTCAGCAGTTCTGAGTTAGGTCAAAGTGGGGACGAGAGACACCAGTCCAAGAGAGGCCAAACTGAGGACCAGAGTCACCAGATCCAAGTGAGGTCCATGTTGGAAAGAGAGTCACCAGGTCCAGTAGAGGTCCAGGTGGGGACCAGAGTCACCAGATCCAGGTGAAGTCCAGGTGGGTACCAGAGTCACCAGATCCAGGTGAAGCCCAGGTGGGGACCAGAGTCACTAGGTCCAGATGAGGCCCAGGTGAGGATCAAAGTTACCAGATACACGTGAGCCCCCGGCGGGGTTCAGAGTCAAAAGGTCCAGGTGAGGCCGGCATAGGGACCATCGTCAACAGGTCTACGTGAGTCCCAGGTGTGGAACAAAGTAATCATGTCCAGGTGAGTCCCCGGTGGTGAGAAGTGTCACCACGTCCAGTTGAGGACCAATTGGGGACCAGGATCACCAGGTACAGGGGAGGCCCTTGAGAGAACCAGAGTCAACAGTTTGAGGTCAGGCGCAGGTGGCAACCAGGGTCAGCAGGTCCAAGTCAGGCCAAAGTGGGTTTCACAGTCACTAGGGCAAAGTGAGACCCAGAGGGGGACCAGAGTCACCTTGTCCAGGTGAGATCCAGTTGTGGAATACAGTCACCGGGTCCCAATTCTGCACAGTTGAGGACCATGGTCAACAGGGCCAGTTGAGGCCCAGATGGGGACCGGAGTCCCCAAATTCAGGTGAAGCCCAGGTGGGGACCACAGTCACCAGATCCAGGGTAGTCTCAGGTGGAGACCAGAATCACCAGGTCCTGGTGACGTGCAGGTGGCAACCACACTCACCAAGTCCCGGTGAGGCCCTGGTGGGGACCAGAGTCACGAGGTACATGAGAAGCTAGTAACACTGCAGCCACCAGGTCCACATGATGTCCAAGTGGGAACGAGAATTACAAGTTACAGGTGAGGAGCAGGTGGGGATCTGAGTCACCATGTCCAGGTGAGACCCTGGTGGGAACCAGTGTCACCATGTCCAAGTGTGGCCCAGGTGAAGACAAGAGTTAATAGGTCCGGCCGCGTCACTGTTGGTGAAGAGTGTAACCATATCCTGATGCTACTCAGGTGGGTACCAGATACAACTCCTGGTGAGTGCCAGTTGGGACCAGAGACATGAGGTCCAGGTGAGGTACCGATGGAGACCACAGTCACCAGGTGAGGTGAGGCCATGCTTAGGATCAGAGTCACCACTTACAGGTGAGGTCCAGGGGGAGCCAGAGTCACATGGCACAGAAGAGGCCAAAGTCAGGACCAGAGTTACCACGATCAGGTCAGTCCCACTGGGAATAGAGTAACCACGTCCCGATGATGTCCAGGTAGAACCACAGTTACCAGGTCCAGGTGCGGCCAACCTAAAGGCCATGCAGTGGAACCTTGTCCTGATGATGCCCAGGTAGGGAAGAGAGTCACCAGGTCCAAATGAGGCCCAGATGGAGCATATTCACTAGGTCCGGACGAGGCCCAGTTGAGGATCAGAGACACTAGATCTTGTTTAGACCTAGAGGGGACCAGAATCACCTGGTCCAGGTGACATCCAGATGGGGACCAGAGTATCCATGCCTGAGTCACGCGCAGAGAGGATAAGAGTCACCAGTTCTAGGTGAGGCCAAGAAAGAGTCCAAAGCAATCAGGTCCAGGTGGGGAACAAACTCACCAGGACTGGTTGAGGCCCAGATGGGGTAGAGATTCACCAGGTCCAGGTGAGGCCCAGGAGGTGACCAGAATCCCCGGGTCTGGGAGTGGACCATGTAAGGACCAGATTCACCAGGTCCAAGAGAACCACGTGGGTTCCTGAGTCACCAGGTATGGGTGAAGCTCAGGTGGCAACCCCACTCACCAGGTCCAGGTGAGGCCAACCTGCAGGCCAGAGTCACCAGATCCAAGTGAGGCCCTAGTGCGGACCGGTGTCACCAGGTAAATGTGAGTCTACAAGAAAACAACAGTCACCAGGTCCAGGTGTGTTTCATGTGGGAACGAGAGTCACCAGGTCCAGGTGAGACCCAGGTGGGGACCACAGTCACCAGGTCCAGATTGAGGCCTCGGTGGGGGGACGAGAGTCATCAGGAGCAGTTGAGGCCAAAGTGTGGAGCAAAGTTATCATGTCCAGGTGAGGCCCAGGTGGGGAACAGAATAATCATGTCCCATTGATGTCAGGTAACAAAAGAGTCACAAGGTCCAAACGAGGCTTATGTGAGGAGTAGATTCACCAGGTCCTGTTGAGGATCAGCTGAGGACCAGTGTCCAAGCTCCGGGTGAGTCCCAGAGGGGGACCAGAGTCGCCTGGTTCTGGTGATATCCAGGTGGGGACCAGAATCACCACGTCCGGGTGAGGCCCAGAGGGGGACGAGAATCACTAGGTCCAGGTGAGGCCCCGATTTGGAACTGAAAAACCAGGTCTCATGATGCCCGTATGAGGACCTGTGTCACCAGGTCCAGGTGAGGTCCCTGTGGGAACCAGTGACCTCGTCCAGGTGAGGTCCAAGTTGGACCACAGTCATAAGGTCCAGGTGAGGCGCAGGAGGCAACAGGATTCACCAAGTCCAGGTGAGGCCCAGGTGGCGACCAGTCACCAGATACAGGTGCGAACAGATAAGGACCAGATTCTCCAGGCCCAAGTGAAGCCCAACGGGTGACCAGAGTCACCAGGGCAGGGTGAGGCCCAGAGGGAGGACCAGAGTAACCAGTTTAGTTTGAGACCCAGAATGGGACCAGAGGTCCCTGGTCAAAGAGAGGCCCAGGTGTGGAATAGAGTATCCAAGTCACAATGACGCCTGGGTGAAGACCAGAGTCACTAGGGCCATGCAGGCCCAGATGTGGAACAGAATCAGCAGGTCCTAGTGAGGCATAGAATAAGACCACATTCAGCAGTATCAGGTGAGCCCCTTGTGAGAACCAGAGCCACTCTATCCAGCTGAGTCCCAGGACCAGGTGAGTCTCACGTGAGGACCAGATTCATCAGGTCGAATTGAGGCATAGCTGGGGACAAGAGTCACCAGGTCTATGTGCGGCCTAGGTGGGGGAAGATTCAGCAGTTCTGAGTTAGGTCAAAGTGGGGACGAGAGACACCAGTCCAGGTGAGGCCAAACTGAGGACCAGATTCACCAGATCCAGGTGAGGTCCATGTTGCAAAGAGAGTCACGAGGTCCAGGAGAGGTCCAGGTGGGGTCCAGAGTCACCAGATCCATGTGAAGTCCAGGTGGGGACCAGAGTCACCAGATCCATGTGAAGCCCAGGTGGGGACCAGAGTCACTAGTTCCAGTTGAGGCCCAGGTGAGGACCAGAGATACCAGGTACACGTGAGGACCCGGTGGGAATCAGAGGCAACAGGTCCATGTGAGGCCGGCTTGGGGACCATGGTCAACAGGTCTACTTGAGGCCCAGGTGTGGAACACAGTAAGCAGGTCCAGGTGAGTCCCCATTGGTGACAGGAGTCACCACGTCCAGGTGTGGGCCAGGTCCCACCAGAATCACCAGGTCCAGGGAAGGCCCTTGAAAGAACCAGAGTCAACAGTTCGAGGTCAGGCGCAGGTGGCAACCAGGGTCAGCAGGTCCAAGACAGGCCAAAGTCGGGTTCACAGTCACTAGGGCACGGTGACACCCAGAGTGGGACCAGAGTCACCTGGTCCAGGTGAGGTCCAGTTGTGGAACACAGTCACCGGGTCCCAATTTTGCACAGTTGAGGACCATGTCAACAGGGCCAGGTGAGGCCAAGATGGGGACCGGAGTCCCCAAATCCAGGTGAAGCTCAGGTGGAGACCACAGTCACCAGATCCAGGGTAGTCTCAGGTGCAGACCAGAATCACCAGGTCCAGGTGAGGTGCAGGTGGCAACCACACTCACCCGGTCCCGGAGAGGCCCCGGTGGGGTCCAGAGACACGAGGTACATGAGAAGCTAGAAACACTGCAGCCACCAGGTCCACATGATGTCCATGTGGGAACGAAAATCACCAGTTACATGTGAGGACCAGGTGGGGATCCGACTCACCATGTCCAGGTGAGACCCAGGTGGGAACCAGTGTCACCATGTCTTCGTGTGCCCCAGGTGAAGACCAGAGTTATTAGGTCCGGCTGGATGAGTGTTAGTGAACAGTGTAACCATATCCTGATGCTACCCAGGTGGGTACCAGAGACACCAGGTCCTGGTGAGGCCCAGGTGTAACCGGAGACATGAGGTCCAGGTGAGGTCTCGATGGGAACCACAGTCACCAGGTCAGGTGAGCCCATGCTTAGGATCAGAGTCACCAGGTACAGGTGAGGCCCAGGTGGAGCCAGAGTCACCTGGTACAGAAGAGGCCAAAGTCAGGACCAGAGTTACCAGGATCAGGTCAGTCCCAGTGGGTAATACAGTAACCATGTCCGAATGATGCCCAGGTAGAATCAGAGTCACCAGGTCCAGTGAGGCGCAGGTGGGGAGAATATTCACTAGGTCCAGGTGAGGCCCAGATGAGGACCAGAGTCACCAGGTCTAGTTGATGCCTAGAGGGGTACCAGATTCACCTGGTCTAGGGGACATCCAGATGGGGACCAGAGTCACAATGTCAGGGTGAGGCCCAGAGGGCATCCAGAATCATCATGTCCAGGTGAGGTTCAGGTGTGGAACAGAGTATCCAGGTCATAATGGTCCACATGTGAGGACCAGAGTCACCAGATCTGGGTGAGGCCCAGTTAGGAGCAGAGTCACAAGTTCCAGTTGAGGCCAAGAAGGAGTCCACAGCAATCAGGTCCAGGTGGAGATCAAAGTCACCAGGAATAGGTGAGGCCCAGATGGGATCAGATTCACCAGGTCCACGTGATTCCCAGGTGGTGACAAGGGTTACCAGTTCCGGGTGAGGACCAGGTAAGGACCAGATTCACCAGGTCCAAGTGAGGCCCACGTTAGACCTGTGTCACCAGGTATGGGTGAGGCCCAGGTGGCAAGCCCACTCACCAGGTCTAGGTGAGGCCAACCTGCAGGCCATGCAGAGGAACCGTGTCCCGATGATGCCCAGGTAGGGACCAGAGGTACGAGGTCCAGGTGTCGCCAACCTGCAGGCCATGCAGAGGAACCGTGTCCCGATTATGCCCAGATAGGGACCAGAGTTACCAGGTCAAGAGGAGGCCAACCTGCAGACCATTATGTGGAACCATTTCCCGATGTTGCCCACGTAGGGACCAGAGTCACCAGGTCCAAATGAGGCCCAGATGGAGCATATTCACTAGGTCCAGGTGAGGCCCAGTTGAGGACAAGAGTCACCAGATCTGGTTGAGGCCTAGAGGGGTTCCAGAATCCCCTGGTCCAGGTGACATCCAGATGGGGACCAGATCACCAGGTCAGGGTGAGGCCCAGAGAGGTCCAAGAGACATCATGTCCAGTTAAGGCTCAGGTGTGGAACACAGTAACCAGGTACCAATGATGCCCAGGTGAGGACCAGAGTCACCAGGTCTCGGTGACGCACAGATAGGATCAGAGTCACCAGTACCAAGTGAGGCCAAGAAAGAGTCCAGAGCAATCAGTTCCAGGTGGGAAACATAGTCACCAGGACTGGGTTAGGCCCAGATGGGGACCAGATTCACCAGGTCCACGTGAGGCCCAGGTTGTGACCAGATTCCCCGGGTCTGGGAGAAGACCAGGTAAGGGCCAGATTCACCAGGTCCAAGAGGCCCACGTGCAGACCTGAGTCCAGGTATGTGTGAGGCCCAGGTGGCATCCCACTAACCAAGTCCAGGTGAGGCCAACCTGCAGGCCAGAGTCACCAGATCGAGGTTAGGCCCTAGTGGGGACCGGAGTCACCAGGTAAATGTGAGTCTACAAGTACACCACAGTCACCAGGTCCAGGTGTGGTTCATGTGGGAACGAGAGTCACCAGGTCCAGGTGAGACCCACGTGGGGACGACAGTCTCCAGGTCCAGATTGAGGCCTCGGTTGGGGGACCAGGGTCATCAGGACCAGTTGAGGCCAAAGTGCGGAGCAAAGTTATCATGTCCATGTGAGGCCCAGGTGCGGAACAGAGTAACCATGTCCCATTGTTGCCAGGTGGGAAAAGAGTCACAAGGTCCAGACGAGGCCTAAGTGAGGAGTAGATTCACCAGGTCCTGTTGAGGCCGAGTTGAGGACCAGTGACCCCAGCTCCGGGTGAGTCCCGAGGGGGACCAGAGTCACCCGGTTCTGGTGATATCCAGGGGGGGACCAGAGTCAGCACGTCAGGGTGAGGCCCAGAGGGGGACGAGAATCACTAGGTCCAGGTGAGGCCCCGATGTGGAACTCAGAAACCAGGTCCCATGATATCCATATGAGGACCTGAGTCACCAGATCCAGGTGAGGTCCCTGTGGGAACCAGTCACCTCGTCCAGGTGAGGCCCAGGTGGGAACACAGTCACCAGGTCCAGGTGAGGCCCAGGTATATAAGAGAGTATCCAGGTCCCAATGATGCCCAGGTAAGGACAAGAGTCAACAGGTCCAGGAGAGGACCAAATATGGATCAGAGTCATTGTGTTCCAGGTGAGGCCAGATGGAGACCACAGGAACCAGGTCCAGGAGAGCCCCATATGAGAACCAGAGCCACCAGATCCAGGTGAGGTCCAGGTGGGACCACAGTCACAAGGTCCTGGTGAGGTGCAGGTGGCAACAGGATTCACCAAGTCCAGGTGAGACCCAGGTGGCGACCAGTCACCAGATCCAGGTGCGGACCAGCTAAGGACCAGATTCACCAGGTCCAAGTGAAGCCCAAGGGTGACCAGAGTCACCAGGTAAGGGTGAGGCCCAGAGGGGATACCAGAGTAACCAGTTTAGTTTGAGGCCCAGAATGGGACCAGAGGTCCCTGGTCAAAGTGAGGCCCAGGTGTGGAATAGAGTATCCAGTTCCCAATGATTCCAGGGAGAGGACCAGAGACACTAGGGCTATGCAGGCCCAGATGGGGAACAGAATCACTAGGTCCTGGTGAGGCATAGAATAAGACCACAGTCACCAGTATCAGGTGAGCCCCTTGTGGGAACCAGAGCCACTCTATCCAGCTGAGTCCCAGGTCCATGTGAGGCCCACGTGAGGACCAGATTCATTAGGGCAAATTGAGGCATAGCTGGGGACAAGAGTCACCAGGTCTGGGTGCGGCCTAGGTGGGGCAAGATTCAGCAGTTCTGAGTTAGGTCAAAGTGGGGACGAGAGAAACCAGGTCCAGGTGAGGCCAAACTGAGGACCAGAGTCACCAGATCCAGGTGAGGTCCATGTTGGAAAGAGAGTCACCAGGTCCAGGAGAGTTCCAGGTGGGGACCAGAGTCACCAGATCCAGGTGAAGTACAGGAGGGGACCAGAGTCACCAGATCCAGGTGAAGCCCAGGTGGGGACCAGAGTCAATAGGTCCAGATGAGGCCCAGGTGAGGACCAGAGTTACCAGGTACACGTGAGGCCCCGGTGGGGATCAGAGGCAACAGGTCCATGTGAGTCCGGCTTGGGGACCATGGTCAACAAGTCTACTTGAGGCCCAGATGTGGAACACAGTAAGCAGCTCCAGGTGAGTACGCGGTTGTGACATGTGTCACCACGTCCAGGTGAGTCCCAGGTGGGGACCAGGATCACAAGGTACAGTGTAGGCCCTTGAAATTACCAGAGTCAACAGTTCGAGGTGAGGCGCAGGTGGTAACCAGGGTCAGCAGGTCCAAGTCAGGGCAAAGTTGGGATTACGGTCACTAGGGCGCGGTGAGACCCAGAGGGAGACCAGAATCACCTGGTCCAGGTGAGGTCCAGTTGTTGAACACAGTCACCGGGTCCCAATTTTGCCCAGTTGAGGACCATGGTCAACAGGGCCAGGTGAGGCTCAGATGGAGACCGGAGTCCCCAAAGCAGGTGAAGCCCAGGTGGGGACCATAGTCACCAGATCCAGGGTAGTCTCAGGTGCAGACCAGAATGACCAGGTCCACTTGAGGTGCAGGTGGCAACCACACTCACCAGGTCCCTGTGAGGCCCTGGTGGGGACCAGAGTCAAGAGGTGCATGAGAAGCTAGAAACACTGCAGCCACCAGGTCCACATGATGTCCATGTGGGAACGAGAATCACCAGTACAGGGGAGGACCAGTTTTGGATCCGACTCACCATGTCCAGGTGAGACCAGGTGGGAACCAGTGTCACCATGTCCAGGTGTGGACCCAGGTGAAGACCAGAGTTAATAGGTCCGGCTGGGTCACTGTTAGTGAACAGTGTAACCGTATCCTGATGCTACCAAGGTGGGTTCCAGAGACACCAGGTCCTGGTGAAGCCCAGTTGGGACCAGAGACATGAGGTCCAGGTGCGGTCCCAATGGGAACCACAGTCACCAGGTCAGGTGAGGCCATGCTTAGGATCAGAGTCACCAGTTACCGGTGAACCCAAGGTGGATCCAGAGTCACCTGGTACAGAAGAGGCCAAATCAGGACCAGAGTTACCAGGATCAGGTCAGTCCCAGTGGGGAATACAGTAACCATGTCCCGATGATGCCCAGGTAGAACCAGAGTTACCAGGTCCAGATGAGGCACAGTTGGGGAGCATATTCACTAGGTCCCGGTGAGGCCCAGTTGAGGACCAGAGTCACCAGGTCTAGTTGAGGCCTAGAGGGGTACCAGATTCACCTGGTCTAGGTGACATCCACATGAGGACCAGAGTCACCACGTCAGGGTGAGGCCCAGAGTGGATCCAGAGTCATCATGTCCAGGTGAGGCTCAGTTGTGGAACAGAGTATCCAGTTCATAATGGTCCACAGGGGAGGACAAGAGTCAGCAGATTGAGTTAGGCCCAGTTAGGATGAGAGTCACCAGTTCCAGGTGAGGCCAAGAAGGAGTCCACAGCAATCAGTTCCAGGTGGGGAACAAAGTCATCAGGACTGGGGGAGGCCCAGATGGGGACCAGATTCACCCTGTCCAGGTGATTCCCAGGTGGTGACCAGAGTTACCAGTTCTGGGTGAGGACCAGGTAAGGATCAGATTCACCAGGTCCAAGTGAGGCCCACTTGGGGACCTATGTCACCAGGTATGTGTGAGGCCCATGTGGAAACCCCACTCACCAGGTCCAGGTGAGGCCAACCTGCAGGCCATGCAGAGGAACGGTGTCCCGATGAAGCCCAGGTAGGGACCAGAGTTACCAGGTCCAGGTGAGGCCAACCTGCAGGCCATGCAGTGGAACCATCTCCCGATGATGCCCAGGTAGGGAGCAGAGTCACCAGGTCCAAATGTGGCCCACATCGAGTATATTCACTAGGTCCAGGTGAGGCCCAGTTGAGGACCAGAGTCACCAGATCTGGTTGAGGCCTAGAGGGGTACCAGAATCACCTGGTCCAGGTGACATGCAGATGGGGACCAGAGTCACCAGGTCAGGGTGAGGCCCAGAGAGGTACCAGAGTCATCATGTCCAGGTGAGGCTCAGGTGTGGAACAGAGTAATCAGGTACCAATGATGCCCAGGTGAGTTCCAGAGTCACCAGATCTGGGTGACGCGCAGATAGGATCAGAGTCACCAGTTCCAGGTGAGACAAAAAGAGTCCACAGCAATCAGGTCCAAGTGGGGAACAAAGTCACCAGGACTCGGTGAGGCCAAGATATGGAACAGATTCACCAGGTCCAGGTGAGGCCCAGGTCGTGACCAGAGTCCCCGGGTCGGGGAGAGGACCAGGTAAGTACTAGATTCACCAGGTCCAAGAGGCCCACGTAGGGACCTGAGTCACCAGGTATGGGTGAGGCCCAGGTGACAACCCCACTCACCAATTCCAGGTGAAGCCAACCTGCAGGCCAGAGTCACCAGATCCAGGTGAGGCCCTAGACGGGAACGGAGTCACCAGGTAAATGTGAGTCTACAAGGACACCACAGTCACCAGGTCCAGGTGTGGTTCATGTGGGAACGAGAGGCAACAGGTCAAGGTGAGACCCAGGTGGGGACCACAGTCACCAGGTCCAGATTGAGGCCTAGGTGGGGGGACCAGAGTCATCAGGACCAGTTGAGGCCAAAGTGCGGAGAACAGTTATCATGTCCAAGTGAGGCCCAGGTGGGGAACAGAGTAACCATATCCCATTGATGCCAGGTGGGATAAGAGTCACAAGGTGCAGACGAGGCCTAAGTGAGGAGTAGATTCACCAGATCGTGTTGAGGCCCAGTTGAGTACCAGTCTCCCCAGCTCCGGTGAGTCCCAAAGGGGGACCAGAGTCACCCGGTTCTTGTGATATCCAGGTGAGGACCAGAGTCAACAGGTCAGGGTGAGGCCCAGAGGGGGACGAGAATCACTAGGTCCAGGTGAGGCCCCGATTTGGAACTGAGATAACAGGTCCCATGATGCCCATTTGAGGACCTGAGTCACCAGGTCCGGGTGAGGTCCCTGTGGGAACCAGTGACCTCATCCAGCTGAGGCCCAGGTGGGACCACAGTCACCAGGTCCAGGTGACGCCCAGGTATATAAGAGAGTATCCATGTCCCAATGATGCCCAGGTAAGGACCAGAGTCCACAGGTCCAAGAGAGGCACAAATATGGATCAGAGTCATTGTGTTCCAGGTGAGGCTAGATGGAGACCACAAGAACCAGGTCCAGGAGAGCCCCTTATGGGAACCAGAGCCTCCAGATCCAGGTGAGGTTCTGGTGGGACCACAGTCACAAGTTCCAGGGGGGGCGCAGGTGGCAACAGGATTCACCAAGTCCAGGTGAGGCCCAGGTGGCGACCAGTCACCAGATCCAAATGTGGACCAGCTAAGGACCAGATTCACCAAGTGAAGTCCATGTTGGAAAGAGCGTCACCAGTTCCAGGTGAAATCCAGGTGGGGACCAGAGCCACCAGTTCCAGGTGAAGCCCAGGTGGGGACCAGAGTCACTAGGTCCAGATGAGTCCCAGGTGAGGACCAGAGTTACCAGGTACACGTGAGGACCCGGTGGGGATTAGAGTCAAATGTCCATGTGAGGCCGGCATGGGGACCATGGTCAACAAGTCTACTTGAGGCCGAGTTGTGGAACACAGTAAGCAGGTCCAGGTGAGTCCGCGGTGGTGACTAGAGTCACCACGTCCACGTGAGGCCCAGGTGGGGACCAGGATCACCAGGTACAGGGGAGGCCCTTGAAAGAACCAGAGTCAACAGTTCGAGGTCAGGCGCAGGTGGCAACCAGGGTCAGCAGGTCCAAGTCAGGCCAAAGTGGGGTTCACAGTCACGAAGGCACAGTGAGACCCAGAGGGGGACCAGAGTCATGTGGTCCAGGAGAGGTCCAGTTGTGGAACACAGTCACCGGGTCCAAATTTTGCCCAGTTGAGGACCATGGTCAACAGGTACAGTTGAGGCCCGGATGGGGACCGGAGTCCCCAAATCCGGGTGAAGCCCAGGTGGGGACCACAGTCACCAGATCCAGGGTAGTCTCAGGTGCAGACCAGAATCATCAGTTCCAGGTGTGGTGCAGGTGGCAACCACACTCACCAGGTCCCTTTGAGGCCCTGGTGGGGACCAGAATCACGAGGTACATGAGAAGCTAGAAACACTGCAGCCACCAGGTCCACATGATGTCCATGTGGGAACGAGAATCACCAGTTCCAGGTGAGGCCAAGAAAGTGTCCAAAGCAATCAGGTCCAGGTGGGGAACAAAGTCACCAGGACTGGGTGAGGCCCAGATGGGGAAGAGATTCACCAGGTCCAGGTGAGGCCCAGGTGGCGACCAGTCACCAGATCCAGGTGAGTACCAGCTAAGGACCAGATTCACCAGGCCAAAGTGAAGCCCAAGGCGTGACCAGATTCACCAGGTAAGGGTGAGTCCCAGAGGGGGAACCAGAGCAACCAGTTTAGTTTGAGGCCCAGAATGGGACCAGAGGTCCCTGGTCAAAGTGAGGCCCAGGCGTGGAATAGAGTATCCAGGTCCCAATGATGCCTGGGTGAGGACCAGAGTCACTAGGGCCATGCAGGCCCAGATGGGGAACAGAATCACTAGGTCCTGGTGAGGCATAGAAAAAGACCCCAGTCACCAGTATCAGGTGAGCCCATTGTGGGAACCAGAGCCACTCTATCCAGCTGAGTCCCAGGTCCATCTAAGGCCCACGTGAGGACCAGATTCATCAGGTCGAATTGAGGCATAGCTGGGGACAAGAGTCACCAGGTCTGGGTGCGGCCTAGGTGGGGCAAGATTCAGCAGTTCTGAGTTAGGTCAAAGTGGGGACGAGAGACACCAGGTCCAGGTGAGGCCAAACTGAGGACCAGAGTCACCAGATCCAGGTGAGGCCCATGTTGGAAAGAGAGTCACCAGGTCTAGGAGAGGTCCAGGTGGGGACCAGAGTCACCAGATCCAGGTGAAGGCCAGGTGGGGACCAGAGTCACCAGATCCAGGTGAAGCCCAGGTGGGGACCAGAGTCACTAGGTCCAGATGAGGCCCAGGTGAGGACCAGAGTTACCAGGTACACGTCAGGCGCTGGTAGGTATCAGAGGCAACTGGTCCATGTGAGGCAGGCTTGGGGACCATGGTCAAGAGTTCTACTTGAGGCCCAGTGTGGAACACTGTAATCAGGTCCAAGTGAGTCCCCGGTGGTGACAAGAGTCACCAGGCCCAGGTGAGGCCCAGGTGGGAACCAGGATCACCAGGTACAGGGGAGGCCCTTGAAACAAACAGAGTCAACAGTTCGAGGTCACGCGCAGGTGGCAACCAGGGTCAGCAGGTCCAAGTCAGGCCAAAGTGGGGTTCACAGTGACTAGAGCACGGTGAGACCCACAGGGGGAACAGAGTCACCTGCTCCAGGTGAGGTCCAGGTGTGGAACACAGTCACCGGGTGCCATTTTTCCGTGATGAGGACCATGGTCAACAGGGCTAGGTGAAGCCCAGGTTGGGACCATAGTCACCAGATCCAGGGTAGTCTCAGGTGCAGACCAGAATCACCAGGTCCAGGTGAGGTGCAGGTGGCAACCACACTCACCAGGTCCCGGTGAGGCCCTGGTGGGGACCAGAGTCACGAGGTACATGAGAAGCTAGAAACACTGCAGCCACCAGGTCCACATGATGTCCATGTGGGAACGAGAATCACCACTTAGATGTGAGGACCCTGTGGGGATCCGACTCACCATGTCCAGGTGAGACCCAGGTGGGAACCAGTGTCACCATGTCCAGGTGTGACGAGGTGAAGACCAGAGATAATAGGTCCGGCTGGGTCACTGTTAGTGAACAGTGTAACCATATCCTGATGCTACCCAGGTGGGTACGAGAGACACCAAGTCCTGGTGAGGCCCAGGTGAGACCAGAGACATGAGGACCAGGTCAGGTCCCGATGGGAACCACAGTCACCAGGTCAGGTGAGGCCATGCTTTGGATCAGAGTCACCAGTTACAGGTGAGGCCCAGGTAGAGCCAGAGTCACCTGGTACAGAAGAGGCCAAAGTCAGGACCAGAGTTGCCATGATCAGGTCAGTCCCAGTGGGGAATACAGTAACCATTTCCCGAGGATGCCCAGGTAAAACCAGAGTCACCATGCCCAGATGCGGCGCAGGTGGGGAGCATGTTCACTAGGTCCCGGTGAGGCCCACTTGGGGCCCAGAGTCACCAGGTCAAGTTGAGGCCTAGAGGGGTACCAGATTCACCTGGTCTAGGTGAAATCCAGATGGGGACCAGAGTCACCATGTCAGGCTGAGGCCCAGAGGGGATCCAGAGTCATCATGTCCAGGTGAGGCTCACGTGTGGAACAGAGTATCCAGTTGATAATGGTCCACAGGTGAGGACCAGAGTCACTAGATCAGGGTGAGGCCCAGTTAGTATCAGAGTCACCAGTTCCAGGTGAGGCCAAGAAGGAGTCCACAGCAATCAGGTCCAGTTGGGGAACAAAGTCACCAGGAATGGATGACCCCAGATGGGGACCAGATTCACCAGGTCCAGGTGATTCCCAGGTGGTGACCTGAGTTAACAGTTCCGGGTGAGGACCAGGTAAGGTCCAGATTCAACAGGTCCAAGTGAGGCCCACGTGGGGACCTGTGTCACCAGGCATGGGCGAGTCCCAGGTGGCAACCCCACTCACCAGGTCTAGGTGAGGCGAACCTGCAGGCCATGCAGAGGAACCATGTCCCGATGATGCCCAGGTAGGGACGAGATTTAACAGGTCCAGGTGAGGCCAACCTGCAGACCATGCAGTGAAACCATGTCCCGATGATGCCGAGGTTGGGATCAGAATCACCAGGTCCAATGAGACCCAGATGGAGCATATTTACTAGGTCCAGGTGTGGTGCAGTGGAGTACCAGAGTCACAAGACCTGGTTGAGGCCTAGAGGGGTACCAGAATCACCTGGTCCAGGTGACATCCAGATGGGGACCAGAGTCACCAGGTCAGGATGAGGCCCAGAGAGGTTCCAGAGTCAACATGTCCAGGTGAGGCTCAGGTGTGGAACAGAGTCACCAGGTACCAAAGATGCCCAGGTGAGGACCAGAGTCACCAGGTCTGGGTAATGCCCAGATAGGATCAGAGTCACCAGATAGGATCAGAGTCACCAGTTCAAGGTGAGGCCAAGAAATAGTGCACAGCAATCATCCAGGTGGGGAACAAAGTCACCAGGACTGGGTGATGCCCAGATGGGGACCACATTGACCAGGTCCAGGTGAGGCCCAGGGGGTGACCAGAGACCCCGGGTATGGGAGACGACCAGGTCTCCCATAGACCAGATTCACCAGGTCCAAGAGGCCGACGAGGGGCCTGTGTCCCCAGGTACGGGTGAGGCACAGGTGGCAACCACACTCACCAGGTCCAGGAGAGGCCATCTTTCGCGCCATGCAGAGGAACCGTGTCCCGATGATGCCCATGTAGGAACCAGAGTTACCAGGTCCAGGTGATGCCAACCTGCAGGCCATGCAGTGGAACCATGTACCGATGATGCCGAGGGAGGGACCAGAGTCACCAGGTCCAAATGAGGCCAGATGGAGCATATTCACTAGGTCCAGGTGAGGCCCAGTTGAGGACCAGAGTCACCAGATCTGGTTGAGGCTCAGAGGGGTACCAAAATCACCTGCTCCAGGTGACATCCAGATGGGGACCAGAGTCACCAGGACAGGGTGAGGCCCAGAGAGGTTCCAGAGTCATCATGTCCAGGTTAGGCTCAGGTGTGGAACTGAGTCACCAGGTACCAAGATGCCCACATGAGGACCAGAGTCACCAGGTCTGGGTAATGCCCAGATAGGATCAGAGTCACCAGATAGGATCAGAGTCACCAGTTGCAGGTGAGGCAAAGAAAGAGTCCACAGCAATCAGTTCCAGGTGGGGAACAAAGTAACCAGGACTGGGTGAGGCCCAGATGGGGACCAGTTCCCCTTCTCCAGGTGAGGCCCAGGTGATGACCAGAGTCCCCAGGTTGGGAGAAGACGAGGTAAGGACCAGATTCACCAGGTCCAAGAGGCCCACGTGGGGACCTGAGTCACCAGGTATGGGTGAGCCACAGGTGGCAATCCCACTCACCAGGTTCAGGTGAGGCCAACCTGCAGGCGGTGCGCGGAACCATGTGCCGATGATGCCCAGGTAGGGACCCGAGTCACCAGGTCCAAATAAGGCCAACATGGAGCATATTCACTAAGTCCACGTGAGGCCCAGTTGAGGACCAGAATCACCAGATATGCTTGAGGCCTAGATGGGAACCAGAATCACCCAGTCCGGGTTACGTCCTAATGGGGACCAGAGTCACCAGGTCAGGGTGAGGCCCAGAGAAGTTCCAGAGTCATCATGACCAGGTGAGGCTCAGGTGTGGAACAGAGTCAGCAGGTACGAATGATGCCCAGGTGAGGACCAGAGTCAACAGGTCTGGGTGACGCGCAGATAGGATCAGAGTCACCAGTTCCAGGTGAGGCCAAGAAAGAGTCCACAGCAATCAGGTCAAGGTGTGGAACAAAGTCACCAAGAATGGGTGAGGCCCAGATTGGGACCAGATTCACCAGATCCAGGTGAGGCCCAGGTGGTGACCAGAGTCATCGGGTCTGGGAGAGGACCAGGTAAGGACCAGATTCACCAGGTCCAAGAGGCTCACGTGGGGACCTGAGTCACCAGGTATGGGTGAGGCCCTAGTGGCAACGCACTCACCAGGTCCAGGTGAGGCCAACCTGCAGGCCAGAGTCATCAGATCCAGGTGAGGCCCTAGTGGGGACCCGAGTCACCAGGTAAATGTGAGTCTACAAGAACACCACAGTCACCAGGTCCAAGTGTGGTTCATGTGGGAACGAGAGTCACCAGGTCCAGGTGAGACCCAGGTGGGGACCATAGTCACCAGGTCCAGATTGAGGACTAGGTAGGGGGACCAGAGTCATCAGGACTTGTTGAGGCCAAAGTGTGGAGCAAAGTTATCATGTCCAGGTGAGGCCCAGGTGGGGAACAGAGTAACCATGTCCCATTGATGCCAGGTGGGAAAAGAGTCACAAGGTCCAGACGAGGCCTAAGTGAGGAGTAGATTCACCAGGTCCTGTTGAGGCCCAGCTGAGGACAAGTGTCGCCAGCCCCGGGTGAGTCCCAGAGGGGGACCAGAGTCACCCGGTCCTGGTGATATCCAGGTGGGAGCCAGAGTCAGCACGTCAGGGTGAGGCCCAGAGGGGACGAGAATCACTAGGTCCAGGTGAGGCCTCGATGTGGAACTGAGAAACCAGGTCCCATGATGCCCATATGAGGACCTGAGTCACCAGGTCCAGGTGAGGTCCTGTGGGAACCAGTCACCCGGTCCAGGTGAGGCCCAGGTGGGACCAGAGTCACCAGGTCCAGGTGAGGCCCAGGTATATAAGAGAGTATCCAGGTCCCAATGATGCCCAGGTAAGGACCAGAGTCAACAGGTCCAGGAGAGGCCCAAATATGGTTCAGAGTCATTGTGTTCCAGGTGAGGCCAGATGGAGACCACAGGAACCAGGTCCAGGAGAGCCCCATATGGGAACCAGAGCCACCAGATCCAGGTGATGTCTGGGTGGAACCACAGTCACAAGGTTCAGGGGAGGCGCAGGTGGCAACAGGTTTCACCAAGTCCAGGTGAGGCCCAGGTAGCGACCGGTCACCAGATCCAGGAGCGGAACAGCTAAGGACCAGATTCACCAGGCCCAAGTGAAGCCCAAGGGGTGACCAGAGTCACCAGGTAGGGGTGAGGCCCAGAGGGGAACCAGAGTAACCAGTTTAGTTTGAGGCCCAGAATGGGACCCTAGGTCCCTGGTGAAAGTGAGGCGCAGATGTGGAATAGAGTATCCAGATCCCAATGATGCCTGGGTGAGGAAAAGATTTACTAGGGCCATGCAGGCCCAGATGGGGAACAGAATCACTAGGTCCTGGTGAGGCATAGAATAAGACCACAGTCAGCAGTATCAGGTAAGCCCCTTGTGGGAACCAGAGCCACTCTATCCAGCTGAGTCCCAGGTCCTTGGAGGCCCACGTGAGGACCAGATTCATCAGGTCGAATTGAGGCATAGCTGGGGACAAGAGTCACCAGGTCTGCGTGCGGCCTAGGTGGGGCAAGATCAGCAGTTCTGAGTTAGGTCAAAGTGGGGACGAGAGACACCAGGTCCAGGTGAGGCCAAACTGAGGACCATAGTCACCAGATCCAAGTGAGGTCCATGTTGGAAAGTGAGTCACCAGGTCCAGGAGAGGTTCAGGTATGGACCAGAGTCACCAGTTCCAGGTGAAATCCAGGTGGGGACCAGAGTCACCAGTTCCAGGTGAAGCCCAGGTGGGGACCAGAGTCACTAGGTCCAGATGAGGCCCAGGTGAGGACCAGAGTCACCAGATCTGGGAGAGGCCCAGTTGGGATCAGAGTTACCACTTCCAGGTGAGGCCAAGAAGGTGTCCACAGCAATCAGGTCCACGTGGGGAACAAAGTCACCAGGACTAGGTGATGCCCAGGTGGTGACCAGATTTACCAGTTCCGGGTGAGGACTAGGTAATAGGATCAGAGTCACCAGTTCAAGGTGAGGGCAAGAAAGAGTCCAGAGCAATCAGGTCCAGTTGGGGAACATAGTCACCAGGACTGGGTTAGGCCCAGATGGACCCAGATTCACCAGGTCCAGGTGAGGCCCATGTTGTGACCAGATTCCCCGGGTCTGGGAGAAGTCCAGGTAAGGGCCAGATTCACCAGGTCCAAGAGGCCCATGTGGGGACCTGAGTCACCAGGTAAGGGTGAGGCCCAGGTGGCATCAACTAATCAAGTCCAGGTGAGGTCAACCTGCAGGCCAGAGTCACCAGGCCCAGGGGAGGCCCAAGGGGTGACCAGAGTCACCAGGTAAGGGTGAGGTTAAGAGGGGGAACCAGAGTAACCAGTTTAGTTTGAGGCCCAGAATGGGACCAGCGGTTCCTGGTAAAAGTGAGGCCCAGGTGTGGAATAGAGTATCCAGGTCCCAATGATGCCTGAGTGAGGACCAGAGTCACTAAGGCCATGCAGGCCCAGATGGGGAACAGAATCACTAGGTTCTGGTGAGGCATAGAATAAGACCACATTCAGCAGTATCAGGTGAGCCCCTAGTGGGAACCAGAGCCACTCTTTCCAGCTGAGTCCCAGGTAAATGTGAGGTCCACGTGAGGACCAGATTCATCAGGTCGAATTGAGGAATAGCTAGGGACAAGAGTCACCAGGTCTGGGTGCGTAATAGGTGGGGCAAGATTCAGCAGTTCTGAGTTAGGTCAAAGTGGGCAAGAGAGACACCAAGTCCAGGAGAGGTCCAGATTGGGATCAGAGTCACCAGATCCAGGTGAAGTCCAGATGGGGACCAGAGTCTCCAGATCCAGGTGAAGCCCAGGTGGGGACCAGAGTCTCTAGGTCCAGATGAGGCCCAGGTGAAGACCAGAGTTACCAGGTACACGTGAGGCCCCGGTGGGGATCAGAGGCAACAGGTCCATGTGATGCCGGCTTGGGGACCATGGTCAACAGGTCTACTTTAGGCCCAGGTGTGGAACACAGTAAGCAGGTCCAGGTGAGTCCCCATGGTGACAAGAGTCACCACGTCCAGGTGAGGCCCAGGTTCGGACCAGGATCACCAGGTACAGGGGAGGCCCTTGAAAGAACCAGAGTCAACAGTTCGAGTTCAGGCGCAGGTTTCAACCAGGGACAGCAGGTCTAAGTCAGGGGAAAGTGGGGTAAACAGTCACTAGGGAATGGTGAGACCCAGAGGGGCACCAGAGTCACGTGGTCCAGGTGAGGTCCAGTTGTGGAACACAGTCACCGCGTCCCAATTTTGCCCAGTTGAAGACCATGGTCAACAGGGCCTGGTGAGCCTCACATGGGGACGAGAGTCCCCAAATCCAGGTGAAGCCCAGGTGGGGACCACAGTCACCAGATCCTGGGTAGTCTCAGGTGCAGACCAGAATCACCAGGTCCAGGTGAGGTGCAGGTGGCAACCACACTCACCAGGTCCCGGTGAGGCCCTGGTGGGGACCAGTGTCACGAGGTACATGACAAACTAGAAACACCGCAGCCACCAGGTCCACATGATGTCCATGTGGGAACGAGAATAAACAGTTATAGGTTAGGACCAGGTGGGTATCTGACTCACCATTTCCAGGTGAGACCCAGGTGGGAACGAGTGTCACCATGTCCAGGTGTGGCCCAGGTGAAGACCAGAGTTAATAGGTCCGGCTGGGTCACTGTTAGTGAACAGTGTAACCATATCCTGATGCTACCCAGGTGTGTACCAGAGACACCAGGTCCTGGTGAGGCCCAGGTGGGACCAGAGACATGAGGTCCAGGTGAGGTCCCGATGGGAACCACAGTCACCAGGTCAGGAGAGGCCATGCTTTGGATCAGAGTCACCAGTTACAGGTGAGGCCCAGGTGGAGCCAGAGTCACCTGGTACAGAAGAAGCCAAAGTAAGGACCAGAGTTACCAGGATCAGGTCAGTCCCAGTGGGAAACAGAGTAACCATGTCCCGATGATGCCCAGGTAGACCCAGCGTCACCAGGTCCAGATGAGGCGCAGGTGGGGAGCATATTCACTAGGTCTCGGTGACACCCAGTTGAGGACCAGTGTCACCAGGTCTATTTGAGCCCTAGAGGGGTACCAGATTCACCTGGTCTAGGTGACATCCAGATGGGGACCAGAGTCACCATGTCAGGGTGAGGCCCAGAGGGGATCCAGAGTCATCATGTCCAGGTGAGGCTCAGGTGTGGAACAGAGTATCCAGGTCATAATGGTCCACAGGTGAGGACCAGAGTCACCAGATCTGGGTGAGGCCCAGGTAGGATCAGAGTCACCACTTCCAGTTGAGGCCAAGAAGGAGTCCACAGCAATCAGGTCCAGAGGGGAACAAAGTCACCAGGACTGGGTGAGGCCCAGATGGGGACCAGATTCACCAGGTCCAGGTGATTCCCAGGTGGTGATCAGGGTTACCAGGTGCGGGTGAGGACCAGGTAAGGACGAGATTCACCAGGTCATACTGGGCCCATGGGTGACCTGTGTCACCATGTATGGGTGAGGCCCAGGTGCCAACCCCACTCACCAGGTCCAGGTGAGGCCAACCTGCAAGCCATGTAGAGAAACCATGTCCCGATGATGCCCAGGTAGGGACCAGAGTTACCAGGTCCAGGTGAGGCCAACCTGAAGGCCATGCAGCTGAACCATGTCCCGATGATGCCCAGGAAGTGACCAGAGTCACCAGGTCCAAATGAGGCCCAGTTGGAGCATATTCACTAGGTCCAGGTGAGGCCCAGTTAAGGTCCAGAGTCACCAGATCTGGTTGAGTATTAGAGAGGTACAAGAATCACCTGGTCCAGTTGACATCCAGATGGGGACAAGAGTCACCAGGTCAGGGTGAGGCCCAGAGAGGTTCCAGAGTCATCATGTCCAGGTGAGGCTCAGGTGTGGAACAAAGTCACCAGGTACCAATGATGCCCAGGTGAGGACCAGAGTCACCAGGTCTTGGTGACGCTCAGATAGGATCAGAGTCACCAGTTCCAGGTGAGGCCAAGAGAGAGTCCACAGCAATCAGGTCCAGGTGGGGAACAAAGTCACCAGGACTGGGTGAGGCCCAGATGGGGACCAGATTCACCAGGTCCAGGTGAGGCGAAGTGGTGACCCGAGTCCCCGGGTCTGGGAGAGGACCAGGTAAGGACGAGATTCACCAGGTCCAAGAGGCCCACGTGTGAAACTGAGTCACCAGGTATGGGTGAGGCCCAGGTGGCAACCCCACTCACCAAGTCCAGGTGAGGCCAACTTGCAGGCCAGAGTCACCAGATCCAGGTGAGGCCCTAGTGGGGACCGGAGTCACCAGGTAAATGTGAGTCTACAAGAAAACCACAGTCACCAGGTCCAGGTGTGGTTCATGTGGGAACGAGAGTCACCAGGTCCAGGTGAGACCCAGGTGGGGACCATAGTCACCAGGTCCAGATTGAGGCCTAGGTGGGGGGAACAAATTGATCAGGACAAGTTGAGGCCAAAGTGTGGAGCAAAGTTATCATGTCCAGGTGATGTCTAGGTGGGGAACAGAGTAACCATGTCCCATTGATGCCAGGTGGGAAAAGAGTCACAAGGTACAGATGAGGCCTAAGTGAGGACTAGATTCACCAGGTCCTGTTGAGGCCCAGTTGAGCACCAGTGTCCCCAGCTCTGTGTGAGTCCCAGAGGGGGACCAGAGTCACCCGGTTCTGGTGATATCCAGGTGGGGATAAGACTCACCACGTCAGCGTGAGGCCCAGAGGGGGACGAGAATCACTAGTTTCAGGTGAGGCCCCGATGTGGAACTGAGAAAAAAGGTCCCATAATGCCCAAATGAGGACCTGAGTCACCAGGTACAGGTGAGGCCAAACTGAGGACCAGAGTCACCAGATCCAGGTGAAGCCAAGGTGGGGACCAGAATCACTAGGTCCAGATGAGGCCCAAGTGAGGACCAGTTTTACCAGGTACACGTGAAGCCCCGGTGGGAATCAGAGGCAACAGGTCCATATGAGGCCGGCTTCGGTACCATGGTCAACAGGTCTACTTGAGGCCCAGGTGTGGAACACAGTAACCAGGTCCAGGTGAGTCCCCGGTG
The DNA here is from genome assembly GCF_003254725.2 of Canis lupus dingo. Taxonomy (NCBI): domain Eukaryota; kingdom Metazoa; phylum Chordata; class Mammalia; order Carnivora; family Canidae; genus Canis; species Canis lupus. Next base: position 7,446 of record NW_026019454.1, on the reverse strand, counting down.
GTGACAAGAGTCACCACGTCCAGGTGAGTCCCAGGGGGGGACCAGGATCACCAGGTACAGGGGAAGCCCTTGAATGAACCAGTCAACAGTTCGAGGTCAGGCGCAGGTGTCAACCAGGGTCAGCAGGTCCAAGTCAGGCCAAAGTGGGGTTCACAGTCACTAGGGCACGGTGAGACCCAGAGGGGGACCAGAGTCACCTGGTCCAAGTGAGGTCCAGGGGTGGAACACAGTCACCGGGTCCCAATTTTGCCAGTTGAGGACCATGGTTGACAAGGCCAGGTGAGGCCCAGATTGGGGATCTTCAATCTGGATCAGAGTCAGAAGTTCCAGTTGAGGCTAAGAAGGAGTCCACAGCAATCAGGTCCAGATTGACGCCTAGGTCGGGTGACCAGAGTCATCAGGACCAGTTGAGGCCAAAGTGTGGAGCAAAGTTCTCATGTCCAGGTGAGGCCCAGGTGGGGAACAGGCTAATCATGTCCCATTGATGCCAGGTGGGAAAAGAGTCACAAGGTCCAGACGAGGCCTAAGTGAGGAGTAGATTCACCAGGTCGTGTTGAGGCCCAGTTGAGGACCAGTGTCCCCAGCTCCGGGTGAGTCCCAGAGGGGGACCAGCGTCACCCGGTTCTGGTGATATCCAGGTGGGGACCAGAGTCACCACGTCAGGGTGAGGACCATAATGGGACGAGAATCACTAGGTCCAGGTGAGGCCCCGATGTGGAACTGAGAAACCAGGTCCCATGATGCCCATATGAGGACCTGAGTCACCAGGTCCAGGTGAGGTCCTTGTGGGAACCAGTCACCTCGTCCAGGTGAGGCCCAGGTGGGACCACAGTCACCAGGTCAAGGTTTGGCCCAGGTATTTAAGAGAGTATCCAGGTCCCAATGATGCCCAGGTAAGGACCAGAGTCAACAGGTCGAGGAGAGGCCCAAATATGGATCACAGTCATTGTGTGCCAGGTGAGGCCAGATGGAGACCACAGGAACCAGGTCCAGGAGAGCCCCATGTGGGAACCAGAGCCACCAGATCCAATTGAGGTCCAGGTGGGACCACAGTCACAAGGTCCAGGTGAGGCGCAGGTGGCAAGAGGATTCACCAAGTACACGTGGGGTCCAGGTGACGACCAGTCAGCAGATCCAGGTGCGGACCAGCTAAGGACCAGATTCACCAGGCCCAAATGAAGCCCAAGGGGTGACCAGAGTCACCAGGTAAGGGTGAGGACCAGAGCGGGAACCAGAGTAACCAGTTTAGTTTAAGGACCAGAATGGGACCAGAGGTCCCTGGACAAAGTGAGGCTCAGTTGTAGAATAGAGTATCCAGGTACCAATGATGACTGGGTGAGGAACAGAGTCACTAGGGCCATGCAGGCCCAGATGGGGAACAGAATCACTAGGTCCTGGTGAGGCATAGAATAAGACCACAGTCAACAGTATCAGGTGAGTCCCTTGTGGGAACCAGAGACACTCTATCCAGGTGAGTCCCAGGTCCATGTGAGTCCCACGTGAGGACCAGATTCATCAGGTCGAATTGAGGCATAGCTGGGGACAAGAGTCACCAGGTCTGGATGCGGCCTAGGTGGGTCAAGATTCAGCAGTTCTGAGTTAGGTCAAAGTGGGGACGAGAGACACCAGGTCCAGGTGAGGCCAAACTGAGGACCAGAGTCACCAGATCCAGGTGAGGTCCAGGTGGGTCCCGAGTCACCAGATCCAGGTGAAGCACAGGTGGGGACCAGAGTCACTAGGTCCAGATGAGGGCAAGGTGAGGACCAGAGTTACCAGGTACACGTGAGGCCCCGGTGGGGATCAGAGGCAACAGGTCCATGTGAGGCCGGCTTGGGGACCATGGTCAACAGGTCTACTTGAGGCCCAGGTGTGGAACACAGTAAGCAGGTCCAGGTGAGTCCCCAGTGGTGACAAGGGTCACCACGTCCAGGTGAGGCCCAGTTGCGGACCAGGATCACCAGGTACAGGGGAGGCCCTTGAAAGAACCAGAGTCAACAGTTCGAGGTCAGGCGCAGGTTTCAGCCAGGGTCAGCAGGTCCAAGTCAGGCCAAAGTGGGGTTCACAGTAACTAGGGCATGGTGAGACCCAGAGCGGCACCACAGTCACGTGGTCCAGGTGAGGTTCAGTTGTGGAACACAGTCACCGCGTCCCAATTTTGCCCAGTTGAGGACCATGGTCAAAAGGGCCAGGTGAGGCCAAGATGGGGACCGGTGTCCCCAAATCCAGGTGAAGCCCAGCTGGGGACAACAGTCACCAGATCCAGGGTAGTCTCAGGTGCAGACCAGAATCAGCAGGTCCAGGTGAGGTGCAGTTGGCAACCACTCTCACCAGGTCCCGGTGAGGCCCTGGTGGGGACCAGAGTCACGAGGTACATGACAAACTAGAAACACTGCAGCCACCAGGTCCAAATGATATCCATGTGGGAACGAGAATCACCAGTTACAGGTTAGGACCAGGTGGGGATCTGACTCACAATTTCCAGGTGAGACACAGGTGGGAACGAGTGTCACCATGTGCAGGAGTGGCCCAGGTGAAGACCAGAGTTGATAGGTCCGGCTGGGTCACTGTTAGTGTACAGTGTAACCATATCCTGATGCTACCCAGGTGGGTACCAGAGACACCAGGTCCTGGTGAGGCCCAGGTGGGACCAGAGACATGAGGTCCAGGTGAGGTCCCGATGGGAACCACAGTCACCAGGTCAGGTGAGGCCATGCTTAGGATCAGAGTCACCAGTTACAGGTGAGGCCCAGGTGGAACCAGAGTCACCTGGTACAGAAGAGGCCAAAGTCAGGACCAGAGTTACCAGGAACAGGTCAGTCCCAGTGGGGAACAGAGTAACCATGTTCCGATGATGCCCAGGTAGACCCAGCGTCACCAGGTCCAGATGAGGCGCAGGTGGGGAGCATATTCACTAGGTCTCGGTGAGACCCAGTTGAAGACCAGTGTCACCAGGTATATTTGAGCCCTTGAGGGGTAACAGATTCACCTGGTCTAGGTGACATCCAGATGGGGACCAGAGTCACCATGTCAGGGTGAGGCCCCGAAGGGATCCAGAGTCATCATGTCCAGGTGAGGCTCAGGTGTGGAACAGAGTATCCAGGTCATAATGGTCCACAGGTGAGGACCAGAGTCACCAGATCTGGGTGAGGCCCAGTTAGGATCAGAGTCACCAGTTCCAGTTGAGGCCAAGAAGGAGTCCACAGCAATCAGGTCCAGGTGGGGAACAAAGTCACCAGGACTGGGTGAGGCCCAGATGGGGCCAGATACACCAGGTCCAGGTGATTCCCAGGTGGTGACTAGGGTTACCAGGTCCGGTTGAGGAACAGGTAAGGACGAGATTCACCAGGATACTGGGGCCTACGTGGGGACCGGTGTCACCATGTATGGGTGAGGCCCAGGCGGCAAGCCCACTCACCAGGTCCAGGTGAGGCCAGCCTGCAGGCCAGAGTCACCAGATCCAGGTGAGGCCCTAGTGGGGACGGGATTCACAAGGTAAATGTGAGTCTACAAGAACACCACAGTCACCAGATCCAGGTGTGGTTCATGTGGGAACGGGAGTCACCAGGTCCAGCTGAGACCCAGTTGGGGACGACAGTCACCAGGTCCAGATTGAGGCCTAGGTTTCGGGACGAGAGTCATCAGGACCAGTTGAGGCCAAAGTGTGCAGCAAAGTTATCATGTCCAGGTGAGGCCCAGGTGGGGAACAGAGTAACCATGTCCCATTGATGCCAGGTGGGAAAAGAGTCACAAGGTCCAGACGAAGCCTAAGATTGGAGTAGATTCACCAGGTCCTGTTGAGGCCCACCTGAGGACCAGTGCCCCAGCTCCGGGTGTGTCACCCGGTTCTGGTGATATCCAGGTGGGGACCAGTGTCACAAGTCAGGGTGAGGCCCAGAGGGGACGAGAATCACTAGGTCCAGGTGAGGCCCCGATGTGGAACTGTGAAACCAGGTCCCAATATGCCCATATGAGGACCTGAGTCACCATGTCCAGGTGATGTCCCTGTGGGAACCAGTCACCCCGTCCAGGTGAGGCCCAGGTGGGACCACAGTCACCAGGTCCTGGTGAGGCCCAGGTATATAAGAGAGTATCCAGGTCCCAATGATGCCCAGGTAAGGACCAGAGTCAACAGGTCCAGGAGAGGCCCAAATATAGATCAGAGTCATTGTGTTCCAGGTGAGGCCAGAGGGAGACCACAGGGAACAGATCCAGGAGAGCCCCATATGGGAACCAGAGCCACCAGATCCAGGTGAGGTCCAGGAGGGACCACAGTCACAAGGTCCAGGTGAGGCGCTGGTGGCAACATGATTCACCAAGTCCAGGTGAGGCCCACGTGGTGACCTGTCACCAGGGCCAGGTGCGGACAAGCTAAGGACCAGATTCACGAGGCCCAAGTGAAGCCCAAGGGGTGACCAGAGTCACCAGGTAAGGTTGAGGCCCAGAGGGGAACCAGAGTAACCAGTTTAGTTTGAGGCCCAAAATGGGACCAGAGATCCCTGGTCAAACTAGGCCCAGGTGTGGCATAGAGTATCCAGGTCCCAATGATGCCTGGGTGAGGACCAGAGTCACTATGGCCATGCAGGCTCAGATGGGGAACAGAATCACTAGGTCCTGGTGAGGCATAGAATAAGACCACAATCACCAGTATCAGGTGTGCCCCTTGTGGGAACCAGAGCCACTCTATCCAGCTGTGTCCCAGGTCCATGTGAGCCTCACGTCAGGACCAGATGCATCAGGTCGAATTAAGGCATAGTTCGGGACAAGAGTCACCAGGTCTGGGTGCGGGCTAGGTGGGGCAAAATTCAGCAGTTCTGAGTTAGGTCAAAGTGGGGACGAGAGACACCAGGTCCAGGTGAGGCCAAACTGAGGACCAGAGTCACCAGATCCAGGTGAGGTCCATGTTGGAAAGAGAGTCACCAGGTCCAGGAGAGGTCCAGGTGGGGACCAGAGTCACCAGATCCAGGTGAAGTCCAGGTGGGGACCAGAGTCACCAGATCCATGTGAACCCAGGTGGGGACCAGAGTCACTAGGTCCTGATTAGGCCCAGGTGAGGATCAGAGTTACCAGATACACGTGAGCCCTTGGCGGGAATCAGAGCCAAAAGGTCCACGTGAGCCCGGCTTGGGGACCATGGTCAACAGTCTACCTGAGGCCCAGGTGTGGAACACAGTAATCAATTCCAGGTGAGTCCCCGGTGGTGACAAGAGTCACCACGTCCAGTTGAGGCCCAATTGGGGACCAGGATCACCAGGTACAGGGGAGGCCCTTGAGAGAACCAGAGTCAAGAGTTCGAGGTCAGGCGCAGGTGGCAACCAGGGTCAGCAGGTCCAAGTCAGGCCAAAGTGGGGTTCACAGTCACTAGGGCACAGTCAGACCCAGAGGGGGACCAGAGTCACCTTGTCCAGGTGAGATCCAGTTGTGGAACAGAGTCACCGGGTCTCAATTTTGACCAGTTGAGGACCATGGTCAACAGGGCCAGGTGAGGCCCAGATGGAGACCGAAGTCCCCAAATTCAGGTGAAGCCCAGGTGGGGACCACAGTCATCAGTTCCAGGGTAGTCTCAGGTGGAGACCAGAATCACCAGGTCCTGGTGAGGTGCAGGTGGCAACCACACTCACCAAGTCCGGGTGAGGCCCTGGTGGGGACCAGAGTCACGAGGTACATGAGAACCTAGAAACACTGCAGCCACCAGGTCCACATGATGTCCATGTGGGAACGAGAATTACAAGTTACAAGTGAGGACCAGGTTGGGATCTGAGTCACCATGTCCAGGTGAGACCCTGGTGGGAACCAGTGTCACCATGTCCAAGTGTGGACCAGGTGAAGACGAGAGTTAATAGGTCCGGCCGGGTCACTGTTAGTGAACAGTGTAACCATATCCTGATGCTACTCAGGTGTGTACCAGATACAAGGTCCTGGTGAGTCCCAGTTGGGACCAGAGACATGAGGACCAGGTGAGGTACCGATGGAAACCACAGTCACCAGGTCAGGTGAGGCCATGCTTAGGATCAGAGTCACGACTTACAGGTGAGGTCCAGGGGGAGCCAGAGTCACATGGCACAGAAGAGGCGAAAGTCAGGACCAGAGTCACTACGATCAGGTCAGTCCCACTGGGAATAGAGTAACCACGTCCCGATGATGCCCAGGTAGAACCACAGTTACCTGGTCCAGGTGAGGCCATCCTGCAGGCCATGCAGAGGAACCGTGTCCCGATGATGCCCAGGTAGGGACCAGAGGTACGAGGTCCAGGTGACGCCAACCTGCAGGCCATGCAGAGGAACCGTGTCCCGATGACGCCCAGGTAGGGATCAGAGTTACCAGGTCAAGAAGAGGCCAACCTGCAGACCATTATGTGGAACCATGGTCCGATGTTGCCCACGTAGGGACCAGAGTCACCAGGTCCAAATGAGGCCCAGATGGAGCATATTCACTAGGTCCAGGTGAGGCCCAGTTGAGGACCAGAGTCACCAGATCTGCTTGAGGCCGAGAGGGGTACCAGAATCCGCTGGTCCAGGTGACATCCAGATGGGGACTAGAGTCACCAGGTCAGGGTGAGGCATAGACAGTTTCGAGACTCATCATGTCCAGCTGAGGCTGAGCTGTGGAACAGAGTCACCAGGTACCAATGATGCCCAGGTGAGGACCAGAGTCACCAGATCTGGGTGACGCGCAGATAGGATCAGAGTCACCAAGTCCAGGTGAGGCCAAGAAAGAGTCCACAGCAATCAGGTCCAGGTGGGGAACAAATTCACCAGGACTGGGTGAAGCCCAGATGGGGACCAGATTCACCAGGTCCAGGTGAGGCCCAAGTGGTGACCAAGTACCCGGTTCTGGGAGAGGACCAGGTAAGGACCAGATTCACCAGGTCCAAGAGGCCCACGTGGGGACCTGAGTCACCAGTTACGGGTGAGTCAGAGGTGGCAACCCCACTCACCAGGTCCAAGTGAGGCCAGCCTGCAGGCCAGAGTCACCAGATCCAGGTGAGGCCCTAGTGGGGACGGGATTCACAAGGTAAATGTGAGTCTACAAGAACACCACAATCACCAGGTCCAGGTGTGGTACATGTGTGAACGGGAGTCACCAGGTCCAGCTGAGACCCAGTTGGGGACGACAGTCACCAGGTCCAGATTGAGGCCTAGGTTTGGGGATGAGATTCATCAGGACCAGTTGAGGCCAAGGTGTGCAGCAAAGTTATCATGTCCAGGTGAGGCCCAGGTGGGGAACAGAGTAACCATATCCCATTGATGCCAGGTGGGAAAAGAGTCACAAGGTCCAGACGAAGCCTAAGATTGGAGTAGATTCACCAGGTCCTGTTGAGGCCCACCTGAGGACCAGTGTCCCCAGCTCCGGGTGTGTCACCCGGTTCTGGTGATATCCAGGTGGGGACCAGTGTCACAAGTCAGGGTGAGGCCCAGAGGGGGACGAAACTCACTAGGTCGAGGGTGA
>NW_026019453.1:300000-486000 GCF_003254725.2 Canis lupus dingo | reverse complement strand
GCAGGCCAAGGCGGCCAAAGTGGGGTTCACAGTCACTAGGGCACGGTGAGACCCGGAGGGGAACCAGAGTCACCTGGTCCAGGTGAGGTCCAGTTGTGGAACACAGTCACCTGGCCCCAAATTTCGCCGAGTTGAGGACCATCAACAGGGCCAGGTGAGGCCCAGATGGGGACCGGGGTCCCCAATTCCACGTGAAGCCCAGGTGGGGACCACTGTCACCAGATCCAAGGTAGCCTCAGGTGCAGACCAGAATCACCAGGTCCAGGTGAGGTGCAGGTGGCAACCACACTCACCAGGTCCCGGAGAGGCCCTGGTGGGGACCAGAGTCACGAGGTACATGAGAAGCTAGAAACACTGCAGCCACCAGGTCCACATGATTCCATGTGGGAACGAGAATCACCAGTTACAGGTGAGGACCAGGTGGGGATCCGAATTAAAATGTCCAGGTGAGGCACATGTGGGATCCAGTGTCACCATGTCCAGGTGAAGACCAGAGTTAATCGGTCCAGCTGGGTCACTGTTAGTGAACAGTGTAACCATATCCTGATGCTACCCAGGTGGGTACCAGAAACACCAGGTCCTGGTGAGGCCCAGGTGGAACCAGAGACATGAAGTCCAGGTGAGGTCCCGATGGGAACCACAGTCACCAGGTCAGGTGAGGCCATGCTTAGGATCAGAGTCACCAGTTACAGGTGAGGCCCAGGTGGAGCCAGAGTCACCTGGTAGAGAAGAGGCCAAAGTCGGGACCAGAGTTACCAGGATCAGGTCAGTCCCAGTGGGGAATAGAGTAACCATGTCTCGATGATGCCCAGGTAGAACCAGAGTCACCAGGTCCAGATGAGGCGCAGGTTGGGAGCATGTTCAAGGGCTCCGTGAGGCCCAGTTCAGGACCAGAGTCACCAGGTCAAGTTGAGGCCTAAGGGATACCAGATTCACCTAGTCTAGGTGACATCCGGATGGGGACCAGAGTCATCATGTCAGGGTGAGGCCCAGAGGGGATCCAGAGTCATCATGTCCAGGTGAGGCTCAGGTGTAGAACAGAGTATCCAGGTCATAATGGTCCACAGGTGAGGACCAGAGTCACCAGATCTGGATGAGGCCCAGTTAAGATCAGAGTCACCAGTTACAGGTGAGGCCAAGAAGGAGTCCACAGCAATCAGGTCCAGGTGGGGAACAAAGTCACCAGGACTGGATGAGGCCCAGATGGGGACCAGATTCTCCAGGTCCAGGTGAATCCCAGGTGGTGACCAGAACTACCAGTTCCGGGTGAGGTCCAGGTAAGGACCAGATTCACCAGTTCTACGTGAGGCCCACGTGGGGACCTGTATCACCAAGTATGGGTGAGGCACAGGTGGCAACCCCACTCAACAGGTCCAGGTGAGGACAACCTGCCAGCCATGCAGAGGAACAGTGTCCCCATGATGCGCAAGTAGGGACCAGAGTTACCAGGTCCAGGTGAGGCCAACCTGCAGGCCATGCAGTGGAACCATGTCCCGATGATGCCCAGGTAGGGACCAAAGTCACCAGGTCCAAATGAGGACACATGGAGCATATTAACTAGGTTCAGGTGAGGCCCAGTTGAGGACCAGAGTCACCAGATCTGGTTGAGGACTATCGGGGTACAGAATCACCTGTTCCAGGTGACATCCAGATGGGGGCCAGAGTCACCAGGTGAGGGTGAGGCCCAGAGAGGTTCCAGAGTAATCAAGTCCCGGTGAGGCTCAGGTATGTAACAGAGTAACCAGGTACCAATGATGCCCAGGTGAGGACCAGAGTCACAATGTCTGGGTGACGCGGAGATAGGATCAGAATCAAGAGTTCAAGATGAGGCCAAGAAAGAGTCCACAGCAATCAAGTCCAGGTGGGGAACAAAGTCACAAATACTGGGTGAGGCACAGATGGAGACCAGATTCACCAGATCCAGGTGAGGTCAAAGTGGTGACCAGAGTCCCTGGGTCTGGGAGAGGACCAGGTAAGGACCAGATTCACCAGGTCCAACAGGCCCACGTGGTGACCTGAGTCACTAGGTATGGGTGAGGCCCAGGTGGCAACCCCACTCACCAGGTGCAGGTGAGGCCAACCTGTAGGCCTGAGTCACCAGATCCAGGTGAGGCCCTAGTGGGCCCGGAGTCACCAGGTAAATGTGAGTCAACAAGAACACCACTGTTACCAGGTCCAGGTGTGGTTCATGTGGGAACGAGAGTGACCAGGTACAGGTGAGACCCAGGTGGGGACCACAGTCACCAGGTCCAGACGAGGCCTAGGTGCGGGGACCAGAGTCATCAGGACAAGTTGAGGCCAAAGTGTGGAGCAAAGTTATCATGTCCATTTGAGGCCCAGGTGGGGAACAGACTAACCATGTCCCATTGATGCCAGGTGGTAAAAGAGTCACAAGGTCCAGACGAGGCCTAAGTGAGGAGGAGATTCACCAGGTCCAGTTGAGGTTCAGTTGAGGACCAGTGTCCCTGTTCCGGGTGAGTCCCAGAGGGGTACCAGAGTCACCCGGTTCTGGTGATATCCAGGTGGGGACCAGAGTCACCACGTCAGGGTGAGGCCCAGAGGGGGACGAGAATCACTAGGTCCAGGTGAGGCCCCGATATGGAACTGAGAAACCAGGTCCCATGATGCCCATATGAGGACCTGAGTCACCAGGTCCAGATGAGGTCACTGTGGGAACCAATCACCTCGTCCCGGTGAGGCCCAGGTGGGACCACAGTCACCAGGTCCAGGTGAGCCCCTTGTGGGAACCAGAGCCACTCTATCCAGCTGAGTCCCAGGTCCATGTGAGGCCCACATGAGGACCAGATACATCTTGTCGAATTGAGGCTTAGCTGGGGACAAGAGTCACCAGGACTCGGTGCGGCCTAGGTGGGGCAAGATTCAGCAGTTCTGAATTAGGTCAAAGTGGGGACGAGGGACACCAGGTCCAAGTGAGGCCAAACTGAGGACCAGCGTCTCCAGATGCAGGTGAGGTCCATGTTGGAAAGAGAGTCACCAGGTCCAGAAGAGGTCCAGGTGGTGACCAGAGTCACCAGGTCCAGGAGAGGTCCAGGTGGGGACCAGAGTCACCAGATCCAGGTGAAGTCCAGGTGGGGACCAGAGTCACTAGGTCCAGATGAGGCCCAGGTGAGGACCAGAGTTACCAGATACACGTGAGGCCCCGGCGGGGATCAGAGCCAACAGGTCCATGTGAGGTCGGCTTGGGGACCATGGGCAACAGGTCTACTTGAGGCCCAGGTGTGGAACACAGTAAGCAGGTCCAGGTGAGTCCCCGGTGGTGACAAGAGTCACCATGTCCAGTTGAGGCCCAGTTGGGGACCAGGATCACTAGGTACAGGGGAGGCCGTTGAAAGAACCAGAGTCAACAGTTGGAGGTCAGGCGCAGGTGGCAACCAGGGTCAGCAGGTCCAAGTCAGGCCAAAGCGGGGTTCACAGTCACTAGGGCAGTGAGACCCAGAGGGGGACCAGAGTCACCTGGTCCAGGTGAGGTCCAGGTGTGGAACACAGTCACCAGGTCTCAATTTTGCCCAGTTGAGGACCATGGTCAACAGGGCCAGGTGAGGCCCAGATGGGGACCGGAGTCCCCAAATCCAGGTGAAGCCCAGGTGGGGACCACAGTCACCAGATCCAGGGTAGTCTCAGGTGCAGACCAGAATCACCAGGTCCTGGTGAGGTGCAGGTGGCAACCACACTCACCAGGTCCCGGTGAGGCCCTGGTGCGGACCAGAGTCACGAGGTACATGAGAAGCTAGAAACACTGCAGCCACCAGTTCCATATGATGTCCATGTGGGAACGAGAATCACCAGTTACAGGTGAGGACCAAGTGGGGATCTGACTCACCATGTCCAGGTGAGACCCAGGTGGGAATCAGTGTCACCATGTCCAGGTGTGCCCCAGGTGAAGGCCAGAGTAAATAGGTCCAGCTGGGTCACTGTTATTGAACAGTGTAACCATATCCTGATGCTACCGAGGTGGGTACAGAGACACCAGGTCCTGTTGAGGCCCAGTTGGGACCAGAGACCTGAGGTCCAGGTGAGGTCCCGATGAGAACCACAGTCACCAGGTCAGGTGAGGCCATGCTTAGGATCAGAGACACCAGTTACAGGTGAGGCCCAGGTTGAGCCAGAGTCACCTGGTACAGAAAAGGCCAAAGTCAGGACCAGTGTTACCAGGATCAGGTCAGTCCCAGTGGGGAATAAAGTAACCATGTCCCGATGATGCCCACGTAGAACCAGAGTCACCATGACCAGATGAGGCGCAGGTGGGGAGCATATTCACTAGGTCTCGGTGAGGCCCCGTTGAGGACCAGAGTCACCAGGTCTAGTTGAGGCCTAGACGGGTACCAGAATCACCTGGTCTAGGTGACATCCAGATGGGGACGAGAGTCACCATGTGAGGGTGAGGCCCAGAGGGGATCCAGAGTCATCATGTCCAGGTGATGCTCAGGTGTGGAACAGAGTATCCAGGTCATAATGATCCACAGGTGAGGACCAGAGTCACCAGATCTGGGTGAGGCCCAGTTATGATCAGAGTCAACAGTTCCAAGTGAGGCCAAGAAGGAGTGCACAGCAATCAGGTCCACGTGGGGAACAAAGTCACCAGGACTGGGTGAGGCCCAGATGGGGAAGATTCACCAGGTCCAGGTGATTCCCAGGTGGTGACCAGGTTACCAGTTCCGGGTGAGGACCAGGTAAGGACCAGATTCACCAGGTCCAGGTGAGGCCGAGGTGGTGACCAGAGTCCCCGGGTCTGGGAGAGGACCAAGTAGGACCAGATTCACCAAGTCCAAGAGGCCCAAGTGGGAACCTGGGTCACCAGGTATGGGTGAGGCACAGGTGGCTACCCCACTCACCAGGTCCAGGTGATGCCAACCTGCAGGCCAGAGTCACCAGATCCATGTGAAGACCTAGTGGGGACTGGAGTCTCCACGTAAATATGAGTCTACAAGAACACCACAGTCACCAGTGCCAGTGTCGTTCATGTGGGAACCAGAGTCACCAGTCCAGGTGAGACCCAGCTGGGGTCCACAGTCACCAGGTCCAGATTGAGGCCTAGGTGGGGGGACCAGAGTCATCAGGACCAATTGAGGCCAAAGTGTGGAGCAAAATTATCATGTCCAGGTGAGGACCAGGTGGGGAACAGAGTAACCATGTCCCATTGATGCAAGGTGGGAAAAGAGTCAGAAAGTCCAGACGAGGCCTAAGTGAGGAGTAGATACTCCAGGTCCTTTTGAGGAACAGTTGAGGACCACTGTCCCCAGCTCCGGGTGAGTCCCAGAGGGGGACGAGAGTCACCCGGTTCCGGTGATATAGAGGTGTGGACCAGAGTCACCACGTCACGGTGAGGTCCAGAGCCGGACGAGAATCACTAGGACCAGGTGAAGCCCCGATGTGGAACTGAGAAATCAGGTGAATGATGCCCATATGAGGACCTGAGTCACCAGGTCCAGGTGATGTCCCTGTGGGAACTAGTCACCTCGACCAGGTGAGGCCCAGGTGGGACCACAGTCACCAGGTCCAGGTGAGGCCCAGGTATATAAGAGAGTATCATGGTCCCAATGATGCCCAGGTAAGGAGCAGAGTCAACAGGTCCAGATGCGGCGCAGGTGGGAAGCATATTCACTAGGTTCCGGTGAGGCCCAGTTGAGGACCAGAGTCACCAGGTCTAGTTGAGGCCTAGAGGGGTTCCAGATTCACCTGGTCTAGGTGACATCCAGATGGGGACCAGAGTCACCATATCAGGGTGAGACCCAGAGAGGATCGAGAATCATCATGTGCAGGTGAGGCTCAGGCGAGGAACACAGTATCCAGGTCATAATGGTCCACAGGTGAAGACCAGAGTCACCAGATCTGGCTGAGGCCCAGTTAGGATCAGAGTCACCAGTTCCAGGTGAGGCCGAGAAGGAGTCCACGGCAATCAGGTCCAGGTGGGGAACAAAGTCACCAGGACTGGGTGAGGCCCAGATGGGGAAGATTCACCAGGCCCAGGTGATTCCCAGGTGGTGACCAGGTTACCAGTTCCGGGTGAGGACCAGGTAAGGACCAGATTCACCAGGTCCAAGTGAGGCCCACGTGGGGACCTTTGTCACCAGGTATGGGTGAGGCCCAGGTGGCAACCCCACTCACCAGGTCCATGTGAGGCCAACCAGCAGGCAATGTAGAGGAACCATGTCCCGATGATGCCCAGGTAGGGATAAGAGTTACCAGGTCCAGGTGAGGACAACCTGAAGGCCATGTAGTGGAACCAGGTCCCTATCATGCCCAGGTAGGGACCAGAGTCACCAGGCCCAAATGAGGCCCAGGTGGAGCATATGCACTAGGTCCAGGTGAGGCCCAGTTGAGGACCAGAGTCACCAGATCTGGTTGAGGCCCAGAGGGGTACCAGAATCACCTGGTCCAGGTGACATCCAGATGGGGAGCAGAGTCACTAGGTCAGGGTGAGGCCCAGAGTGTTTCCAGAGTCATCATGTACAGGTGAGGCTCAGGTGTGGAACAGAGTCGCCAGGTACCAATGATGCCCAGGTGAGGACCAGAGTCACGAGGTCTGGGTGACGCGCAGATAAGATCAGAGTCAAGAGTTCCAGGTGAGGGCAAGAGAGAGTCCACAGCAATCAGGTCCAGGTGGGGAACAAAGTCACCAGGACTGGGTGAGACCCAGATGGGGACCAGATTCACCAGATCCAGGTGAGGCCCAGGTGACGACCAGAGTCCCCGGGTCTGGGAGAGGACCAGTTGAGAATCAGATTCACCAGGTCCAAGAGGCCCACGTGGTGACCTGAGTCACAAGGTATGGGTGAGGCACAAGTGTCAACCCCACTCACCAAGTCCAGGTGAGGCCAAGCTGAAGGCCAGAGTCACCAGATCCAGGTGAGGCCCTAGAGGGGACCGTAGACACCAGGTAAATGTGAGTCTACAAGAGCACCACAGTCACCAGGTCCAGGTGTGGTTAATGTGGGAATGAGTGTCACCAGGACCAGGTGAGACCCACGTGGGGACCACAGTAACCAGGTCCAGAATGAGGCCTAAGTGCGGGAACCAGAGTCATCAGGACCAGTTGAGGCCAAAGTGTGGAGCAAAGTTATCATGTCCAGGTGAGGCCAAGGTGGGGAACAGAGTAACCATGTCCCATTGATGCCAGGTGGGAAAAGAGTCACAAGGTTCAGACGAAGACTAAGTGAGGAGTAGATTAACCACGTCCTGTTGAGGCCCAGTAGAGGGCCAGTGTCCCCAGCTCCAGGTGATTCCCAGAGGGGGACCAGAGTCACCCGGTTCTGCTGATATCCAGGTGGGGATCAGAGTCACCACGTCAGGGTGAGGCCCAGAGGGGGATGAGAATCACTGGGTCCATGTGAGGCCCCGATGTGGAACTGAGGATCGAGGTCCCATGATGCCCATATGAGGACCTGAGTCACCAGGTCCAGGTGAGGTCCCTGTAGGAACCAGTCACCTCGTCCAGGTGAAGCACAGGTGGGACCACAGTCACCAGGTCCAGGTGAGGCCCAGGTATATAAGAGAGTATCCAGGTCACAATGATGCCAAGGTAAGGACCAGAGTCAACAGGTCCAGGAGAGGCCCAAATATGGATCACAGTCATTGTGTTCCAGGTGAGTCCAGATGGAGACCACAGGAACCAGGTCCAGGAGAGCCCCATATGGGAATCAAAGTCACCAGATCCAGGTGAGGTCCAGGTGGGACCACAGTCACAAGGTCCAGGTGAGGCGCAGGTGACAACAGGATTCACCAAGTCCAGGTGAGTCCCAGGAGGCGACCAGAGTCACCAGGTAAGGGTGAGGCCCCGAGGGGGAACCAGAGTAACCAGTTTAGTTTGAGGCCCAGAATGGGACCAGAGGTCTCTGGTGAAAGTGAGACCCAGGTGTGGAATAGAGTATCCAGGTCCCAATGATGCCTGGGTGAGGACCAGAGTCACTAGGGCCATGCAGGCCCAGGTGGGGAACAGAATCACTAGGTCCTGGTGAGGCATAGAATAAGACCACAGTCACCAGTATCAGGTGAGCCCCTTGTGGGAACCAGAGGCACTCTATCCAGCTGAGTCCCACGTCCATGTGAAGCCCACGTGAGGACCAGATTCATCAGGTCAAATTGAGTCATAGTTGGGGACAAGGGTCACCAGGTCTGGGTGCGGCCTAGGTGTGGCAAGATTCAGCAGTTCTGAGTTAGGTCAAAGTGGGGACGAGAGACACCAGGTACAGGTGAGGCCAAACTGAGTACCCGAGTCACCAGATCTAGGTGAGGTCCATATTGGAAAGAGAGTCACCAGGTCCAGGAGAGTCCCCGAGGGTGACAAGAGTCACCACGTCAGGTGAGGCCCAGGTGGGGACCAGGATCACCAGGTACAGGAGAGGCCCTTCAAAGAACAAGAGTCAACAGTTTCAGGTCAGGCGCAGGTGGCAACCAGGGTCAGAAGGTCCAAGTCAGGCCAAAGTGGGGTTCACAGTCACTAGGGAACGGTGAGACACAGAGGGGGACCAGAGTCACGTGGTCCAGGTGAGGTCCACTTGTGGAACACAGTCACCGGGTCCCAATTTTGCTCAGTCGAGGACCATGGTCAACAGGGCCAGGTGAGACCCAGATGGGGACCGGAGACCCCAAATCCTGGTGAAGCCCAGGTGGGGACCACAGTCACCAGATCCAGGGTAGTCTCGGGTACAGACCAGAATCACCAGGTCCAGGTGAGGTGCAGGTCGCAACCACACTCACCAGGTCCCGGTGAGGCCCTGGTTGGGACGAGAGTCACGAGGTACATGAGGAGCTAGAAACACTACAGCCACCAGATCCACATGATGTCCATGTGCAAAGGAGAATCACCAGTTACAGGTGAGGACCAGGTGGGGATCCGACTCACCATGTCCAGGTGAGACCCAGGTGGGAACCAGTGTCACCATGTCCAGGTGTGGCCCATGTGAAGACTAGAGTTAATAGGTCCGGCTGGGTCACTGTTATTGAACAGTGTAACCATATCCTGATGCTACTCAGGTGGGTACCAGAGAAAACAGGTCCTGGTGAGGCCAAACTGAGGACCAGAGTCACCAGATCCAGGTGAGGTCCATGTTGGAAATGAGTCAACAGGTCCAGGAGAGGTCCAGGTGGGGACCAGAGTCACCATATCCAGATGAGGCCAGATGGAGCATATTCACTAGGTCCAGGTGAGGCCCAGTTGAGGACCAGAGTCACAAGATCTGGTTGAGGCCTAGAGGGGTACCAGAATCACCTGGTCCAGGTGACATCCAGATGGGGACCAGAGTCACCAGGTCAGGGTGAGGCCCAGAGAGGTTCCAGAGTCATCATGTCCAGGTTAGGCTCAGGTGTGGAACAGAGTCACCAGGTACAAATGATGCCCAGGTGAGGACCAGAGTCACCATGTCTGCGTGACGCGCAGATAGGTTCAGAGTCACCAGTTCCAGGTGAGGCCAAGAAAGAGTCCACAGCAATCAGGTCCTGGTGGGGAACAAAGTCACCAGGACTGGGTGTGGCCCAGAGGGGGACCAGATTCACCAGGTCCAGGTGAGGACCATGTGGCGACCAGAGTCCCCGGGTCTGGGAGAGGACCAGTTGAGGATCAGATTCACCAGGTGCAAGAGGCCCACGTGGGGACCTGAGTCACAAGGTATGGGTGAGCCCCAGGTGTCAACCCCACTCACGAGGTCCAGGTGAGGCCAACCTGCAGGCCAGAGTCACCAGATCCACATGAGGCCCTAGTGGGGACAGGAGTCACTATGTAAATATGAGTCTACAAGAACACCACAGTGACCAGGTCCAGGTGAGGTTCAAGTTGGAACGAGAGTCAACAGCTCCTGGTGAAACCCAGGTGGGGACCACAGTCACCAGGTCCAGATTGAGGCCTAGGTGGCGGGACCACAGTCATCAGGACCAGTTGAGGCCAAAGTGTGGATCAAAGTTATTATGTCCAGGTGAGGCCCAGTTTGGGAACAGAGTAACCATGTCCCATTGATGCCAGGTGGGAAAAGAGTCACAAGCTCCAGACGAGGCCTAAGTGAGGAGTAGATTCACAGGTCCTGTTGAGGCCCAGTTGAGGACCAGTGTCCCCAGCTCGGGTGTGTCACCCGGTTCTAGTGATATCCAGGTGGGGACCAGAGTCACCAGTCAGGGTGAGGCCCAGAGGGGGACGAGAATCACTAGGTCCAGGTGAGGCCCCAATGTGGACCTGAGAAACCAGGTCCCATGATGCCCATATGAGGACCTGAGTTGCCAGGTCCAGGTGAAGTCCCTGTGGGAACCAGTCACCTAGTCCAGGTGAGGCCCAGGTGGGACCACAGTCACAAGGTCCAGGTGAGGCCCAGGTATATAAGGGAGTATCCAGGTCCCAATGATGCCGAGGTAAGGACCAGAGTCAACAGGTCCAGGAGAGGCCCAAATATGGATCAGAGTCATTGTGTTCTAAGTGAGGCCAGATGGAGACCACAGGAACCAGGACCAGGAGAGCGCCATATGGGAACCAGAGCCACCAGATCCAGGTGACGTCCAGGTGGGACCACAGTCACATGTACCTGGTGAGGCGCAGGTGGCAACAGGATTCACCAAGACCAGGTGAGGCCCAGGTGGCGACCTGTCACCAGATCCAGGTTTGGACCAGCTAAGGACCAGATTCACCAGGCCCAAGTGAAGCCCAATGGGTGACCAGAGTCACCAGGTAAGGGTGAGTCCCAGAGGGATAACCAGAGTAACCAGTTTAGTTTGAGGCCCAGAATGGGACCAGAGGTCCCTGGACAAAGTGACGCCCTGGTGTGGAATAGAGTATCCAGATCCCAATGATGCCTGGGTGAGGACCAGAGTCACTAGGGCCATGCAGGCCCAGATGGGGAACAGAATCACTAGGTCCTGGTGAGGCATAGAATAAGACCACAGTCACCAGTATCAGGTGTGCCCCTTGTGGGAATCAGAGCCAGTATATCCAGCTGAGTCCCAGGTCCATGTGAGGCCCACGTGAGGACCAGATTCATCAGGTCGAATTGAGGCATAGCTGGGGACAAGAGTCACCAGGTCTGGGTGCGGCCTAGGTGGGGCAAGATTCAGCAGTTCTGAGTTAGGTCAAAGTGGGGACGAGAGACACCAGGTCCAGGTGAGGCCAAACTGAGGAACAGAGTCACCAGATCCAGGTGAGGTGTCATGCAGCCACCAGGTCCACATGATGTCCATGTGGGAACGAGAATTACAAGTTACAGGTGAGGACCAGGTGGGGATCTGAGTCACCATGTCCAGGTGAGACCCTGGTGGGAACCAGTGTCACCATGTCCAAGTGTGGACCAGTTAAAGACGAGAGTTAATAGGTCCGGCCGAGTCACTGTTAGTGAACAGTGTAACCATATCCTGACGCTACTCACGTGGGTACCAGATACAACGTCCTGGTGAGTCCCAGTTGTGAACAGAGACATGAGGACCAGGTGACGTACCGATGGAAACCACAGTCACCAGGTCTGGTGAGGCCATGCTTAGGATCAGAATCACCACTTACAGCTGAGGTCCAGGGGGAGCCAGAGTCACATGGCACAGAAGAGGTCAAAGTCAGGACCAGAGTTACCACGATCAGGTCAGTCCCACTGGGAATAGAGTAACCATGTCCCGATGATGCCCAGGTGGGGACCAGAGTCACTAGGTCCAGATGAGGCCCAGGTGAGGACCAGAGTTACCAGGTACACGAGAGGCCCGGGGGGGATTAGAGGCAACAGGTCCATGTGAGGCCGGCTTAGGGACCATGGTCAACAGGTCTACTTGAGGTCCAGGTTTGGAACACAGTAAGCAGGTCCATGTGAGTCCGCGGTGGTGACTAGAGTCACCACGTCCACGTGAGGCCCAGGAGTGGACCAGGATCACCAGGTACAGGGGAGGCCCTTGAGAGAACCAGAGTCAACAGTTGGACGTCAGGCGCTGGTGGCAACCAGGGTCAGCAGGTCCAAGTCAGGCCAAAGTGGGGTTCACAGTCACTAGGGCACGGTGACACCCAGAAGGGGACCAGAGTCACCTGGTCCAGGTGAGGTCCAGTTGTGGAACACAGTCTCCGGGTCCCAAATTTTGCCCAGTTGAGGACCATGGTCAACAGGGCCAGGTGAGGCCCAGATGGGGACCGGGGTCCCCAATTCCAGGTGAAGCCCAGGTGGGGACCACAGTCACCAGATCCAACGTAGCCTCAGGTGCAGACCAGAATCACCAGGTCCAGGTGAGGTGCAGGTGACAACCACACTCACCAGGTCCCGGTGAGGCCCTGGTGGGGACCAGAGTCACGAGGTACATGAGAACCTAGAAACACTGCAGCCACCAGGTCCACATGATTCCATGTGGGAACGAGAATCTCCAGTTACAGGTGAGGACCAGGTGGGGATCCGACTTACAAAGTCCAGGTGAGGCCCATGTGGGAACCAGTGTCACCATGTCCAGGTGTGGCCCAGGTGAAGACAAGATTTAATAGGTCCGGCTGGGTCACTATTAGTGAACAGTGTAACCATATCTTGATGCTACCCAGGTGGGTACCAGAGTCACCAGGTCCTGGTGAGGCCCAGGTGGAACCAGAGACATGAGGTCCAGGTGAGGTCCCGATGGGAACCACAGTCACCAGGTCAGGTGAGGCCATGCTTAGGATCAGAGTCACCAGTTACAGGTGAGGCTCAGGTGGAGCCAGAGTCACCTGGTACAGAAGAGGCCAAAGTCAGGTCCAGAGTTATCAGGATCAGGTCAAACCCAGTGGGGAATAGAGGAACCATGTCCCGATGATGCCCACGTAGAACCAGAGTCACCAGGTCCAGATGAGGCGCAGGTGGGGAGCATTTTCACTAGGTCCTGGTGAGGCCCAGTTGAGGACCAGAGTCACCAGGTCTAGTTGAGGCCTAGACGGGTACCAGATTCACCTGGTCTAGGTGACATCCAGATGGGGACGAGAGTCACCACGTCAGGGTGAGGCCCAGAGTGGGAGGAGAATCACTAGGTCCAGTTGAGGCCCCGATATGGAACTGAACTAGGTCCCATGAAGCCCATGTGATGACCTGAGTCACCAGGTCCAGGTGAGGTCCCTGTGGGAACCAGTCACCTCGTCTAGGTGCGTCCTAGGTGGGACCACAGTCACCAGATGCAGGTGAGGCCAAGAAGGAGTCAAAACAATCAGGTCCAGGTGGGGAACAAAGCCGCCAGGACTGGGAAGGCTCAGATGGGGACCAGATTCACAAGGTCAAGGTGATTCCCAGGTGAAGACCGGAGTTACCAGTTCCGGGTGAGGACCAGGTAAAGACCAGATTCACCAGGTCCAACTGAGGACCACGTGGGGACCTGTATCACCAGGCATGGGTGAGGCCCAAGTGGCAACCAGAGTCACCAGGTCCAAGTGAGGCCATCTTGCAGGCCTTGCAGTGGAACCATGTCCCGATGATGCCCATCTAGGGACCAGAGTTACCAGGTCCATGTGAGGCCAAACTGCAGGCCAGAGTCACCAGATCCAGGTGGGGACCGGAGTCACCAGGTAAATGTGAGTCTACCAGAACACCACAGTCACCAGGTCCAGGTGTGGTTCATGTGGGAACGAGAGTCACCAGGTCCAGGTGAGACCCAGGTGGGGACCACAGTCACCAGGTCCAGATTGAGGCCTAGGTGGGGGGACGAGAGTCATCAGGACCATTTGAGGCCAAAATGTGGAGCAAAGTTATCATGTCCAGGTGAGGCCCAGGTGGGGACAGAGTAACCATGTCCTATTGATGCCAGGTGGGAAAAGAGTCACAAGATCCAGACGAGGCCTAAGTGAGGAGTAGATTCACTAGGTCCTGTTGAGGCCCAGATGAGGACCAGTGTCCCCAGCTCCGGGTGTGTCACCCGGTTCTGGTGATATCCAGGTGGGGACCAGAGTCACCAGTCAGGGTGAGGCCCAGAGGGGGACGAGAATCACTAGGTCCAGGTGAGGCCCCAATGTGGAACTGAGAAACCAGGTCCCATGATGCCCATATGAGGACCTGAGTCACCAGGTCCAGGTGAGGTCCCTGTGGGAACCAGTCACCTCGTCCAGGTGAGGCCCAGGTGGGACCACAGTCACCAGGTCCTGGTGAGGCCCAGGTATATAAGAGAGTATCCAGGTCCCAATGATGCCCAGGTAAGGACCAGAGTCACCAGGTCCAGCAGAGGCCCAAATATGGAGCAGAGTCATTGTGTTCCAGGTGAGGCCAGATGGAGACCACAGGAACCAGGTCCAGGAGAGCCCCATATGGGAACCAGAGCCACCAGAGCCAGGTGAGGTCCAGGTGGGAACACAGTCTCAAAGTCCAGGTGAGGCGCAGGTGGCAAGAGGATTCACCAGTTACAGGTGAGGCCCAGGTGGAGCCAGAGTCACCTGGTACAGAAGAGGCCAAAGTCAGGACCAGAGTTACCAGTATCAGGTCACTCCCAGTGTGGAATAGAGTAAGCATGTCCCGATGATGCCCAGGTAGAACCAGAGTCACCCGGTCCAGATGAGGTGCAGGTGGCAACCACACTCACCAGGTCCCGGTGAGGCCCTGGTGGGGACCAGAGTCACGAGGTACATGAGAAGCTAGAAACACTGCAGCCACCAGGTGAACATGATGTCCTTGCTGGAATGAGAATCACCAGTTACACGTGAGGACAAGGTGGGGATCCGACTCACCATGTACAGGTGAGACCCAGGATGGAACCAGTGTCACCATGTCCAGGTGTGTCCCAGGTGAAGACCAGAGTAAATAGGTCCGGCTGGGTCACTGTTAGTGAACAGTGTAACCATATCCTGATGCTACCCAGGTGGGTACCAGAGACACCATGTCCTGGTGAGGCCCAGGTGGGACCAGAGACACTAGGTCCAGGTGAGGTCCCGATGGGAACCACAGTCACCAGGTCAGGTGAGGCCATGCTTAGGATCAGAGTCACCAGTTGCAGGTGAGGCCCAGGTGGAGCCAGAGTCACCTGGTACAGAAGAGGCCAAAGTCCGGACCAGAGTTACCAGGATCAGGTCAGTCCCAGTGTGGAATGGAGTAACCATGTCCCGATGATGCCCAGGTAGAACCGGAGTTACCAGGTCCAGATGAGGCGCAGGTGGGGAGCATATTCACTAGGTCCCGGTGAGGCCCAGTTGAGGAGCAGAGTCACCAGGTCTAGTTGAGGCCTAGAGGGGTACCAGATTCACCTGGTCTAGGTGACATCCAGATGGGGACCAGAGTCACCATGTCAGGCTGAGGACCAGAGTGGATCCAGAGTCATCATGTCCAGGTGAGGCTCAGGTGTGGAACAGAGTATCCAGGTCATAATGGTCCACAGGTGAGGACCAGAGTCACCAGATCTGGGTGAGGCCCAGTTAGGATCAGAGTCACTAGTTTCAGGTGAGGGCCAAGAAGGAGTACACAGCAATCAGGTCCAGGTGGGAATAAAGACACCAGGACTGGATGAGGCCCAGATGGGGACCAGATTCACCAGGCCCAGGTGATTCCCTACTGGTGACCAGAGTTACCAGTTCCGGGTGACCACCAGGTAAGGACCAGATTCACCAGGTCCAACTGAGGCCCACGTGGGGACCTGTGTCACCAGGCATGGATGAGGCACAGGTGACAAACCACTCACCAGGTCCAGGTGAGGCCAAACTGCAGGCCATGCAGAGGAACCAGGTCCCGATGATGCCCAGGAAGAAACGAGAGTTACCAGGTCCAGGTGAGGCCAACCTGCAGGCCATGCAGTGGAAACATGTCCCAATGGTGCCCAGGTAGGGCCCAGAGTAACCATGTCCTGGTGAGTCGAACCTGCAGGCCATGCAGTGAAACCATGTCCCGATGATGCCCAGGTAGGGAACAGAATTACCAGGTCCAGGTGAGGCCAACCTGCAGTTCATGCAGCGGAACCATGTCCCGATGATGCCCAGGTGAGGAACAGAGTCACCAGGTCTAGGGGGTGCGCAGATAAGATCAGAGTCACCATTTCCAGGTGAGGCCAAGAAAGAGTCCACAGCAATCAGGTCCAGGTGGGGAACAAAGGCACCAGGACTGGGTGAGGCCCAGATGGGGACCAGATTCACCAGGTCCAGGTGAGGCCGAGGTGGTGACCAGAGTCCCCGGGTGTGGGAGAGGACCAAGTAAGGACCAGATTCACCAGGTCCAAGAGGCCCACGTGCGGACCTGAGTCACCAGGTATGGGTGAGGCCCAGGTGGCTACCCCACTCACCAGGTCCAGGTGAGGCCAACCTGCAGGCCAGAGTCACCAGATCAACGTGAGGCCCTAGTGGGCACCGGAGTCACCAGGTAAATGTGAGTCTACAAGAACACCACAGTCACCAGGTCCAGTTTTGGTTCATGTGGGAACGAGAGTCACCAGGTCCAGCTGAGACCCAGTTGGGGACGACAGTCACCAGGTCCAGATTGAGGCCT
The DNA here is from genome assembly GCF_003254725.2 of Canis lupus dingo. Lineage (NCBI taxonomy): Eukaryota > Metazoa > Chordata > Mammalia > Carnivora > Canidae > Canis > Canis lupus. The sequence continues at coordinate 469,627 of NW_026019453.1, read as the reverse complement.
AGGTGGGGGGACCAGAGTCATCAGGACCAGTTGAGGCCAAACTGTGGAGCAAATTTATCATGTCCAGGTGAGACCCAGGTGGGGGACAGAGTAACCATGTCCCATTGATGCCAGGTGGGAAAAGAGTCACAAAGTCCAGACGAGGCCTAAGTGAGGAGTAGATTCACCAGGTCCTGTTGAGGCCCAGTTGAGGACCAGTGTCCCCAGCTCCGGGTGTGTCACCCGGTTCTGGTGATATCCAGGTGGGGACCAGAGTCACCAGTCAGGGTGAGGCCCAGAGGGGGACGAGAATCACTAGGTCCAGGTGAGGCCCCAATGTGGAACTGAGAAACCCGGTCCCATGATGCCCATATGAGGACCTGAGTCACCAGGTCCAGGTGAGATCCCTGTCGGAACCAGTCACCTCGTCCAGGTGAGGCCCACGTGGGACCACAATCACCAGTTCCAGTTGAGACCCAGGTATATAAGGGAGTATCCAGGTCCCAATGATGCCTAGGTAAGGACCAGAGTCAACAGGTCCAGGAGAGGCCCAAATATGGATCACAGTCATTGTGTTCCAGGTGAGGCCAGATGGAGACCACAGGAACCAGATCCAGGAGAGTCCCATATGGGAACCAGAGCCACCAGATCCAGGTGAGGTCCAGGAGGGACCACAGTCAAGGTCCAGGTGAGGCGCAGGTGGCAACAGGATTCACCAAGTCCAGGTGAGGCCCAGGTGGCGACCAGTCACCACATCCAGGTGCGGACCAGCTAAGGACCAGATTCACCAGGCACAAGTGAAGCCCAAGGGGTGATCAGATCACCAGGTAAGGGTGAGGCCCAGAGGCGAACCAGAGTAACCAGTTTAGTTTGAGGCCCAGAATGGGACCAGAGGTCCCTGGTGAAAGTGAGGCCCAGGTGTGGAATAGAGTATCCAGGTCCCAATGATGCCTGGGTGAGGACCAGAGTCACTAGGGCCATGCAGGCCCAGATGGGGAACAGAATCACTAGGTCCTGGTGAGGCATAGAATAAGACCACAGTCAGCAGTATCAGCTGAGCCCCTTGTGGGAACCAGAGCCACTCTATCCAGCTGAGTCCCAGGTCCATGTGAGGCCCACGTGAGGACCAGATTCATCAGGTCGAATTGAGGCATAGCTGGGGACAAGAGTCACCAGGTCTGGGTGCGGCCTAGGTGGGGCAAGATTCAGCAGTTCTGAGTTAGGTCAAAGTGGGGACGAGAGACACCAGGTCCAGGTGAGGCCAAACTGAGGACCAGAGTCACCAGATCCAGGTGAGGTCCATGTTGGAAAGAGAGTCACCAGGTCCAGGAGAGGTCCAGGTGTGGACCAGAGTCACCAGATCCAGGTGAAGTCCAGGTTGGGACCAGAGTCACCCGATCCAGGAGAAGCCCAGGTGGGGACCAGAGTCACTAGGTCCAGATGCGGCCCAGGTGAGGATCAGAGTTACAAGATACACGTGAGGCCCCGGCGGGGATCAGAGCCAACAGGTCCATGTGAGGCCGGCTTGGGGACCATGGGCAACAGGTCTACTTGAGGCCCAGGTGTGGAACACAGTAAGCAGGTCCAGGTGAGTCCCCGGTGGTGACAAGAGTCACCACGTCCAGTTGAGGCCCAGTTGGGGACCAGGATCACTAGGTACAGGGGAGGCCCTTGAAAGAACCAGAGTCAACAGTTCGAGGTCAGGCGCAGGTGGCAACCAGGGTCAGCAGGTTCAAGTCAGGCCAAAGCGGGGTTCACAGTCACTAGGGCACAGTGAGACACAGATGGGGTCCAGAGTCACCTGGTCCAGGTGAGGTCCAGTTGTGGAACACAGTCACCGGGTCCCAATTTTGCCCAGTTGAGGACCATGGTCAACAGGGCCAGGTGAGGCCCAGATGGGGACCGGAGTCCCCAAATCCAGGTGAAGCCCAGGTGGGGACCACAGTCACCAGATCCAGGGTAGTCTCAGATGCAGATCAGAATCACCAGGTCCAAGTGAGGTGCAGGTGGCAACCACACTCACCAGGTCCCGGTGAGGCCCTGGTGCGGACCAGAGTCACGAGGTACATGAGAAGCTAGAAACACTGCAGCCACCAGGTCCATATGATGTCCATGTGGGAACGAGAATAACCAGTTACAGGTGAGGCCAGGTGGGGATCTGACTCACCATGTCCAGGTGAGACCCAGGTGGGAACCAGTGTCACCATGTCCAGGTGTGGCCCAGGTGAAGGCCAGAGTAAATAGGTCCAGCTGGGTCACTGTTATTGAACAGTGTAACCATATCCTGATGCTACTCAGGTGGGTACCACATACAAGGTCATGGTGAGGCCCAGGTGGGACCAGAGACATGAGGTCCAGATGAGGTCACGATGGAAACCACAGTAACCAGGTCAGGTGAGGCCATGCTTAGGATCAGAGTCACCACTTACAGGTGAGGCCCAGGTGGAGCCAGAGTCACCTGGTACAGAAGAGGCCAAAGTCGGGACCAGAGTTACCACGATCAGGTCAGTCCCACTGAGGAATAGAGTAACCAAGTCCCTATGATGCCCAGGTAGACTCAGAATCACCAGGTCCAGATGAGTCAGAGGTGGGGACCAGAGTTACCAGGTGCACGTGAGGCCCCGGTGGGGTTCAGAGGCAACAGGTCCATGTGAGGCCGGCTTGGGGACCATGGATAACAGGTCTACTTGAGGCCCATGTGTGGAACACTGTAAGCAGGTCCAGGAGAGTCCCCAGTGGTGACAAGAGTCACCACGTCCAGGTGAGGCCCAGGTGGGGACCAGGATCACCAGATCTGGTTGAGGCCTAGAGGAGTACCAGAATCACCTGGTCCAGATGACATCCAGATGGGGACCAGAGTCACCAGATCAGGGTGAGGCCCAGAGAGGTTCCAGAGTCATCATGTCCAGGTGAGGCTCAGGTGTGCAACAGAATAACCAGGTATCAATGATGCCCAGGTGAGGACCAGAGTCACCAGATGTGGGAGACGCACAATAGGATCAGAGTCACCAGTTCCAGGTGAGGCCAAGAAAGAGTCCACAGCAATCAGGTCCAGGTGGGGAACAAAGTCCCCAGGACTCGGTGAGGCCCAGATGGGGATCAGATTCACCAGGTCCAGGTGAGGCCGAGGTGGTGACCAGAGTCCCCGGGTGTGGGAGAGGACCAAGTAAGGACCAGATTCACTAGGTCCAAGAGGCCCACGTGGGGACATGAGTCACCAGGTATGGTTGAGGCCCAGGTGGCAACCCCACTCACAAGGTCCAGGTGAGGCCAACCTGCAGGCCAGGGTCACCAGATCCAGGTGAGGCCCTAGTGGGGACCGGAGTCACCAGGTAAATGTGAGTCTAAAGAACACCACAGTCAACAGGTCCAGGTGTGGGTCATGTGGGATCGAGAGTCACCAGGTCCAGGTGAGACCCAGGTGGGGATCACAGTCACCAGGTCCAGATTGAGGCCTAGGTGGGGGGACCAGATTCACCAGGACCAGTTGAGGCCAAAGTGTAGAGCAAAGTTATCAAGACCAGGTGAGACTCAGGTGGGAAACAGAGTAACAATGTCCCATTGATGCCAGGTGGGAAAAGAGTCACAGAGTCCAGTTGAGGCCTAAGTGAGGAGTAGATTCACCAGGTCCTGTTGAGGCCCAGCTGAGGACAAGTGTCGCCAGCTCAGGGTGAGTCCCAGAGGGGGACCAGAGGTACCCGGTCCTGGTGATAACCAGGTGGGGACCAGAGTCACCACGTCAGGGTGAGGCCCAGAGGGGGACGAGAATCACTAGGTCCATGTGAGGCCCCGATGTGGAACTGAGAAACCAGGTCCCATGATACCCATATGAGGACCTGAGTCACCAGGTCCAGTTGAGGTCCCTGTGGGAACCAGTCACCTCGTCCAGGTGAGGCCCAGGTGGGACCACATTCACCAGGTCCAGGTGAGGCCCAGGTATATAAGAGAGTATCCAGGTCCCAATGATGCCCAGGTAAGGACCAGAGCCAACAGGTCCAGGAGAGGCCCAAATATGGATCAGAGTCATTGTGATCGAAGTGAGGCCAGATGGAGACCACAGGAACCAATTCCAGGAGAGCCCCATATGGGAACCAGAGCCACCAGATCCAGGTGAGGTCCAGGTGGGACCACAGTCACAAGGTCCAGGTGAGGCGCAGGTGGCAACCACACTCACCAGGTCCCGCTGAGGCCCTGGTGTGTACCAGAGTCACGAGGTACATGAGAAGCTAGAAACACTGCAGCCACCAGGTCCACATCATGTCCATGTGGGAACGAGAATCACCAGTTACAGGTGAGGACCAGGTGGGGATCTGAATCACCATGTCCAGGTGAGACCCAGGTGGGAACTAGTGTCACTATGTCCAGGTGTGGCTCAGGTGAAGTCCGAGGTTAATAGGTCCGGCGGGGTCACTGTTAGTGAAAAGTGTAACCATATCCTGATGCTACCCAGGTGGGTACCGGAGACACCAGGTCCAGGTGAGGCCCAGGTGGGACCAGAGACATGAGGTCCAGGTAAGATCCCGATGGGAACCACAATCACCAGGTCAGGTGAGGCCATGCTTAGGATCAGAGTTACCAGTTACTGGTGAGGCCCAGGTTGAGCCAGAGTCACCTGGTACAGAAGAGGCCAAAGTCAGGACCAGAGTTACCGGAATCAGGTCAGTCCCAGTGAGCAATAGAGTAACCATGTCCCAATGATGCCCAGGTAGAACCAGAGTGACCAGGTCAGATGAAGCGCAGGTGGGGAGCATATTCACTAGGTCCCGGTGAGGCCCAATTGAGAACCAGTGTCACCAGGTCTACTTGAGGCCTAGAGGGGTACCAGATTCACCTGGTCTGGGTGACATCCAGATGGGGACCAGAGTCACCATGTCACGGTGAGGCCCAGAGGGGTTTCAGAGTCATCATGTCCAGGTGAGGCTTAGGTGTGGAACAGAGTATCCAGGTCATAATGGTCCAGAGGTGAGGACCAGAGTCACCAGATCTGGGGGAGGCCCACTTAGGATCAGAGTCACAAGTTCCAGGTGAGGCCAAGAAGAAGTCCACAGCAATCAGGTCCAGGTGGGGAACAAAGTCACCAAGACAGGGTGAGGCCCAGAAGGGAACCAGATTCACCAGGCCCATGTGATTAACAGGTGGTGACCAGACCTACCAGTTCCGGGTGAGGACCAGGTAAGGACCAGATTCACCAGGTCCAAGTGAAGCCCACGTGGGGACCTGTGTCACCAAGTTTTGGTGAGGCCCAGTTGTCAACCCCACTCACCAGGTCCAGGTGAGGCCAAACTGCAGGTCATGCTGTGGAACCATGTACCGATGATGCCCAGAGAGGGACCAGAGTCTCCAGGTCCAAATGAGGCCCAGATGGAGCATATTCACTAGGTCCAGGTGAGGCCCAGTTGAGGACCAGAATCACCAGATCTGGTTGAGCCCTCGAGGGATACCAGAACCACCTGGTCCAGGTGACATCCAGATGGGGACCAGAGTCACCAGGTCAGGGTGAGGCCCAGAGAGGTTCAAGAGTCATCATGTTCAGGAGAGGCTCAGGTGTGGAACAGAGTCACCAGGTACAAAGGATGCCCAGGTGAGGACCAGAGTCACCAGGTCTGGGTGACGCCCAGATAGGATCAGAGTCACCAGTTCCAAGTGAGGCCAAGAAAAAGTCCACAGCAATCAGGTCCAGGTGGGGAACAAAGTCACCAGGACTGGGTGTGGCCCAGGTGGCGACCAGATTCACCAGGTCCAGGAGATTCCCAGGTGGTGACCAGAGTTACCAGTTCCGGGTGAGGACCAGGTAAGGACCAGATTCACCAGGTCCAAGTGAGGCCCACGTGGGGACCTGCGTCACCGGTATGGGTGAGGCACAGATGGCAACCCCACTCACCAGGTCCAGGGGAGGCCAACCTTCGGGCCATGCAGAGGAACCGTGTCCCGTAATGCCCAGGTAGGGACCAGAGTTACGAGTTGCAGGTGAGGCCCTAATGGGGACCGGAGTCACCAGATCTAGGAGAGGTCCAGGTGGTGACCAGAGTCACCAGATCCTGGTGAGGTCCATGTTGGAAAGAGAATCACCATGTCCAGGAGAGGCCCAGGTGGGGACCAGAGTCACCAGATCCAGGTGAAGCCCAGGTGGGGACCAGAGTCACGAGGTCCAGATGAGACCCAGGTGAGGACCAGATTACCAGGTACACGTGAGGCCCCGGTGGGGATCAGAGGCAACAGGTACATGTGAGGCCGGCGGGGACCATGGTCAACAGGTCTATTGAGGCCCAGGTGTGAAACACAGTATCCAGGTCCACGTGAGTTTCCTGTGGTGACAAGAGTCACCAGGTCCCTGTGAGGCCCATGAGGGCACCAGGATCTCCATGTCCAGGGGAGGCACTTGAAAGAACTAGAGTCAACAGTGTGAGGTCAGGCGAGGGGGCAACCAGGGTCAGCAGGTCCAAGTCAGGCCAAAGTGGGGTTCACAGTCACTAGGGCACGGTGAGATCCAGAGGGGGACCAGAGTCACTTGGTCCAGGTGAGGTCCAGTTGTGGAACACAATGACCGGGTCCCAATTTTGCCCATTTGAGGACCATGGTAAACAAGGCCAGGCGAGGCCCAGATGGGGACCGGAGTCCCCAAATCCAGGTGAAGCCCAGGTGGGGACCACAGTCACCAGAGCCAGGGTAGTCTCAGGTGCAGACCAGAATCACCAGGTCCAGGTGAGGTGCAGGTGGCAACCACAATCACCAGGTCCCGGTGAGGCCCTGGTGGGGACCAGAGTCACGAGGTACATGAGAACCTAGAAACACTGCAGCCACCAGGTCCACATGATGTCCATGTGGGAATGAGAATCACCAGTTACAGGTGAGGACCAGGCGGGGATCCGACTCACCATGTCCAGGTGAGACCCAAGTGGGCACCAGTGTCACCATGTCCAGGTGTGGCCCAGGTGAAGACCAGAGTTAATAGGTCCGGGTGTGTCACGGTTAGAGAACAGTGTAACCATATCCTGATGCTACCCAGGTGGGTACCAGAGACACCAGGTCCTGGTGAGGCCCAGGTGGGACCAGAGACATGAGGTCCAGGTGAGATCCCATTCGGAACCACAGTCACCAGGTCAGGTTAGGCCATGCTTAGGATCAGAGTCACCAGTTACAGATGAGGCCCAGGTGGAGCCAGAGTCACCTGGTACAGAAGAGGCCAAAGTCAGGACCAGAGTTACCAGTATGAGGTCAGTCCCAGTGGGGAATAGGGTAACCATGTCCCGATGATGCCCAAGTAGAACCCGAGTCACCACGTCCAGATGAGGTGCAGGTGCGGAGCATATTCACTAGGTCCCGGTGAGGCCCAGTTGAGGACCAGATGCCCCCGGGCTATTTTAGGCCCAGAGGGGTACCAGATTCACCTGGTCTAGGTGACATCCAGATGGGGACCAGAGTCACCATGTCAGGCTGTGGCCCAGAGGGGATCCGGAGTCATCATGTCCAGGTGAGTCTCAGGTGTGGAACAGAGTTTCCAGGTCATAATGGTCCACAGGTGAGGACCAGAGTCACCAGATCTGGGTGAGGCCCAGTTAGGATCAGAGTCACCAGTTCTAGGTGAGGCCAAGAAGGAGTCCACAGCAATGAGGTCCAGGTGGGGAACAAAGTCACGAGGACTGGGTGAGGCCCAGATGGGGACCAGATTCACCAGGTCCAGGTGATTCCCAGGTGGTGACCAGAGTTACCAGTTCCGGGTGAGCACCAGGTAAGGACCAAATTCCCAAGTCCAAGGGAGGCCCACGTGGGAATCTGAGTCACCAGGTATGGGTGAGGGCCAGGTGGCAACCCCAATCACCAGGTCCAGGTGAGGCCACCTGCAGGCCATGCAGAGGAACCATGTCCCGATGATGCCCAGGTAGAGACAGGACTTACCATGTCCAGGTGAGGCCAACCTGCAGGCCATGCTGTGGAACCATGTCTCGATGATGCCCAGGTAGGGACCAGAGTCACCAGGTGCAAATGAGGCCCACATGGAGCATATTCACTAGGTCCAGGTGAGGCCCAGTTGAAGACCAGCGTCACCAGATCTGGTTGAGGACTATCGGGGTACAGAATCACCTGGTCCAGGTGACATCCAGATAGGGACCAGAGTCACCAGGTGCAAATGAGGCCCACATGGAGCATATTCACTAGTTTCAGGTGAGGCCCAATTGAGGACCAGAGGCACCAGAACTGGTTGAGGCCTAGAGGGGTACCAGAATCACCTGGTCCAGGTGACATCCAGATAGGGACCAGAGTCACCAGGTCAGGGTGAGGCCCAGCCAGGTTCCAGAGTGATCATGTCCAGGTGAGGCTCAGGAGTCGAACAGAGTCACCAGGTACCAATGATGCCAAGGGGAGGATCAGAGTCACCAGGTCTGGGTGACGCGCAAATAGGATCAGAGTCACCAGTTCCAGGTGAGGCCAAGAAAGAGTCCACAGCAATCAGGTCCAGGTGGGGAACAAAGTCACCAGGACTGGGTGAGGCCTAGATTGGGACCAGATTCACCAGGTCCAGGTGAGTTCCAGGTGGTGACCAGAGTCTCCGGGTCTGGGAGACGACCAGGTAAGGACCAGATTCACCAGGTACAAGAGACCCACGTGGGGACATGAGTCACCAGGTATGGGTGAGGCCCAGGTGGCAACCCCACTCACCAGGTCCAGGTGAGGCCAACCTGCATGCCAGAGTCACCAGATCCAGGTGAGGCCCAAGTGGGACCAGAGTCACCAGATAAATATGAGTCGATCAGAACGCAACAGTCACGACGTCCAGGTGTGGTTCATGTGTGAACGAGAGTCACCAGGTACAGGTGAGACCCAGGTGGGGACCACAGTCACCAGGTCCAGATTGAGGCCTAGGTGGGGGACCAGAGTCATCAGGACCAGTTGAGGCCAAAGTGTGGAGCAAAGTTACCATGTACAGGTGAGGCCAAGGTGCGGAACAGAGTAACCATGTCCCATTGATGCCAGGTGGGAAAAGAGTCACAAGGTCCAGACGAGGCCTATGTGAGGAGTAGATTCACCAGGTCCTGTTGAGGCCCAGTTGAGGACCAGTGTCTCCAGCTCCGGGTGAGTCCCAGAGGGGGACCAGTGTCACCTGGTTCTGGTGATATCCAGGTGGGGACCAGAGTCACCACGTCAGGGTGAGGCCCAGAGGGGGACAAGAATCACTAGGTCCAGGTGAGGCCCCGATGTGGAACTGAGAAACCAGGTCCCATGATGCCCATATGAGGACCTGAGTCACCAGGTCCAGGTTTGATCCCTGTGGGAACCACTCACCTCGTCCAGGTGAGGCCCAGGTGGGACCACAGTCAGCAGGTCCAGATGAGGCCGTGGTATATAAGAGAGTATCCAGGTCCCAATGATGCCCAGGTAAGGACCAGAGTCTACAGGTCCAGGAGAGGCCCAAATATGGATCAGAGTCATTGTCTTCCAGGTGAGGCCAGATGGAGACCACAGGAACCCGGTCCAGGAAAGCCCCATAGGGGAACCAGAGCCACGAGATCCAGGTGAGGTCCAGGTGGGAACACAGTCACAAGGTCCAGGTGAGGCCCAGGTGGCGACCAGTCACCAGATCCGGGTGCGGACCAGATACGGACCAGATTCACCAGGTCCACTTGAAGCCCAAGGGGTGACCAGAGTCACCAGGTAAGGGTGAGGCCCAGAGGGGGAACCAGAGTAACCAGTTTAGTTTGAGGCCCAGAATGGGACCAGAGGTCCCTGCTCAAAGTGAGGCCCAGGTGTGGAATAGAGTATCCAGGTCCCAATGATGCCTGGGTGAGGACCAGAGTCACTAGGGCCATGCAGGCCCAGATGGGGAACAGAATCACTAGGTCCTGGTGAGGCATAGAATAAGACCACAGTCAGCAGTATCAGGTGAGCCCCTTGTGGGAACCAGAGCCACTCTATCCAGCTGAGTCCCAGGTCCAAGTGAGGCCCACGTGAGGACCAGATTCATCAGATCGAATTGAGGCATAGCTGGGGACAAGAGTCACCAGGTCTGGGTGCGGCCTAGGTGGGGCAAGATTCAGCAGTTCTGAGTTAGGTCAAAGTGGGGACGAGAGACACCAGGTCCAGGTGAGGCCAAACTGAGGACCAGAGTCACCAGATCCAGGTGAGGTCCATGTTGGTAAGAGAGTCACCAGGTTCAGGAGAGGTCCAGTTGGGGACCAGAGTCACCAGATCCAGTGAAGCCCAGGTGGGGACCAGAGTCACTAGGTCCAGATGAGCCTCAGGTGAGGACCAGAGTTACCAGGTACACGTCAGGCCCCGGTGGGGATCAGAGGCAACATGTCCATGTGAGGCCGCCTTAGGGACCATGGTCAACAAGTCTACTTAGGCCCAGGTGTGGAACACAGTAACCAGTTCCAGGTTAGTCCCCGGTGTTGAAAAGGGTCTCCACGTCCATGTGAGGCCCAGTTGGGGACCACGAACACCATGTCCAGGGGAGACCCTTGAAAGAACCAGAGTCAATAGTTCGAGGTCAGGTGCAGGTGGCAACCAGGGTCAGCAGGTCCAAGTCAGGTCAAAGTGGGGTTCACAGTCACTAGAGCACGGTGAGACCCAGAGGGGGACCAGAGTCACTTAGTCCAGGTGAGGTTCAGGTGTGGAACACAGTCACCGGGTCCCAATTTCGCCCTTTTGAAGACCATGGTCAACTGGGCCATGTGAGGCCCAGATGGGGACCGGAGTCCCCAAATCCAGGTGAAGCCCAGGTGGGGACCCTAGTCACCAGATCTAGGGTATTCTCAGGTGCAGACCAGAATCACCATGTCCAGGTCAGGTGCAGGTGGCAACTACACTCACCAGGTACCGGTGAGGCCCTGGTGGGGACCAGAGTCACGAGGTACATGAGTAGCTAGAAACATTGCAGCCACCACTTCCACATGATGTCCATGTGGGAATGAAAATCACCAGTTACAGGTGAGGACCAGGTGGGGATCGGACTCACCATGTCCAGGTGAGACCCAGGTGGGAACCAGTGTCACCATGTCCAGGTGTGGCCCAGATGAAGACGAGAGTTAATAGGGTCGGCTGGGTCACTGTTAGTGAACAGTGTAACCATATCCTAATGCTACCCAGGGGGGTACCAGAGACACCAGGTCCTGGTGAGGCCCAGGTGGGACCAGAGACATGAGGTCCAGGTGAGGTCCCGATGGGAACCACAGTCACCAGGCCAGGTGAGGCAATGCTTAGGATCAGGGTCACCAGTTACAGGTGAGGCCCAGGTGGAGCCAGAGTCATCTGGCACAGAAGAGGCCAAAGACAGGACCAGAGTTACCACGATTAGGTCAGTCCCAGTGGGGAATAGAGGAACCATTTCCCGATGATGCCCAGGTAGAAACAGAGTCACCAGGTATACATGAGGCGCAGTTGGGGAGCATGTTCACTAGGTCCCGGTGAGGCCCATTTGAGGACCAGAGTCACCAGGTCTAGTTGAGGCCTAGAGCGGTATCAGATTCACCTGGTCTAGGTGACATCCAACTGGGGACCACTGTCACCACGTCAGGGTGAGGCCCAGAGGGGGATGAGAATCACTAGGTCCAGGTGAGGTCCCGATGTGGAACTGAGAAACCAGGTCCCATAATGCCCATATGAGGACCTGAGTCACCAGGTCCAGGTGAGGTCCCTGTTGCAACCAGTCAACTCGTCCAGGTGAGGGCCAAGTGGGACCACAGTCACCAGGTCGAGGTGAGGCCCAGGTATATAAGAGAGTATCCAGGTCGCAATGATCCCCAGGTTAGTACCAGAGTCAACAGGTCCAGGAGAGGCCCAAATATGGATCAGAGTCATTGTTTCCAGGTGAGTCCAGATGGAGACCACAGGAACCAGGTCCAGGAGAGCCCCATATGGGAACCAGAGCCACCAGATCCAGGTGAGTTCCAGGTGGGGAACACAGTCACCAGGACTGGGTGAGGCCCAGATGGGGACCAGATTCAACAGATCCAGGGGAGGCCCAGGTGGTGACCAGAGTCCCCGGGTCTGGGAGTGGACCAGGTAAGGACCAGATTCACCAGATCCAAGAGTCCCAGTGGGAACTAGTCACCAGGTACGGGGTGGCAACCCCACTCAACAGGTCCAGGTGAGGCCAACCTTCAGGCCAGAGTCACCAGATCCACGTGAGGCCCTAGTGGGGACCGGAGTCACCAGGTAAATGTGCGTCTACAAGAACACCACAGTCACCAAGTCCAGGTGTGGTTCATGTGGGAACGAGAGACACCAAGTCCAGGTGAGAACCAGGTGGGGACCACAGTCACCAGGTCCAGATAGAGGCCTAGGTGGGGGGACCAGAGTCATCAGGACCAGTTGAGGCCAAAGTGTGGAGCAAAGTTATCATGTCAAGGTGAGGCCCAGGTGGGGAACAGAGTAACCATGTCCCATTGATGCCAGGTGGGAAAAGAGTCACAAGGTCCCGGTGATGCGCAGGTGGCAACAGGATTCACCAAGTCCAGGTGAGGCCCAGGTGGCGAACAGTCACCAGATCCAGGTGCGGACCAGCTAAGGACCAGATTCACCAGGCCCAAGTGAAGCCCAAGGGGTGACCAGATTTACCAGGTAAGGGTGAGATCCAGAGGGGAACCAGAGTAACCAGTTTAGTTTGAGGCCCAGAATGGGACCAGAGGTCCCTGGTCAAAGTGAGGCCCAGGTGTGGATTAGAGTATCCAGGTCCCAATGATGCCTGGGTGAGGACCAGAGTCATTAGGGCCATGCAGGCCCAGATGGGGTTACAGAATCACTAGGTCCTGGTGAGGCATAGAATAAGATCACAGTCATCAGTATCAGGTGAGCCCCTTGTGGGAACCAGAGCCACTCTATCCAGCTGAGTCCCAGGTCCATGTGAAGCCCACGTGAGGACCATATACATCAGGTCGAATTGAGGCATAGCTGGGGACAAGAGTCACCAGGTCTGGGTGCGGCCTAGGTGGGGCAAAATTCAGCAGTTCTGAGTTAGGTCAAAGTGGGGACGAGAGACACCAGGTCCAGGTGAGGCCAAACTGAGGACCAGAGGCACCAGATCCAGGTGAGGTCCATGTTGGAAAGAGAGTCACCAGGTCCAGGAGAGGTCCAGGTGGGGACCAGAGTCACTAGGTGCAGATGAGGCCCAGGTGAGGACCAGAGTTCCCAGGTACACGTGAGGATCCGGTGGGGATCAGAGGCAACAGGTCCATGTGAGGCCGGCTTAGGGAACATGGTCAACAGGTCCACATGAGACCCAGGTGTGGAACACAGTAAGCAGGTCCAGGTGAGTCCCCCGTGGTGAGAAGAGTCACCACGTCCAGGTGAGGCCCAGGTGGGGACCAGGATCAACAGGTACAGGGGAGGCCCTTGAAAGAACCAGAGTCAACAGTTCGAGGTCAGGCACAGGTGGCAACAGGGTCAGCAGGTCCAAGTCAAGGCAAAGTGGACTTCACAGTCACTAGGGCACGGTGAGACCAAGAGGGGGAGCATAGTTACCTGGTCCAGGTGAGGTCCAGTTGTGGAACACAGTCACCAGGTCCCAATTTTGCCCAGTTGAGGACCATGGTCAACAGGGCCAGGTGAGGCCCAGATGGGGACCGGAGTCCCGAAATCCAGGTGAAGCCCAGGTGGGGACCACAGTCACCAGATCCAGGGTAGTGTCAGGTGCAGACCAGAATCACCAGGTCCAGGTGTGGTGCAGGTGGCAACCAAACTCACCAGGTCCCGGTAAGGCACTGGTGGGGACCAGAGTCACGAGGTACATGAGAAGCTAGAAACACATGGGATCCCTGGGTGGCGCAGCGGTTTGGCGCCTGCCTTTGGCCCAGGGCGCGATATGGAGACCCGGGTTCGAATCCCACGTCGGGCTCCCGGTGCATGGAACCTGCTTCTCCCTCTGCCTGTGTCTCTGCCTCTCTCTCTCTCTGTGACTATCATAAATGAAAAAAAATTAAAAAAAAGATGCTAGAAACACTGCGGCCACCAGGTCCACATGATCTCCCTGTGGGAACGAGAATCACCAGTTACAGGTGAGGACCAAGTGGGGATCCAACTCACCATGTCCAGGTGAGACCCAGGTGGGAACCAGTGTCACCATGTCCAGGTGTGGCCCAGGTGAAGACCAGAGATAATAGGTCCGGGTGTGTCACTGATATTGAACAGAGTAACCATATCCTGAAGCTACCCAGTGGATTCCAGAGACACCAGGTCCTGGTGAGGCCCAGGAGGGACCAGAGACATGAGGTCCAGATGAGGTCGCGATGGGAACCACAGTCACCAGGTCACGTGAGGCCATGCTTAGGATCAGAGTCACCAGTTACAGGTGAGGCCCAGGTTGAGCCAGAGTCACCTGGTACAGAAGAGGCCAAAGTCAGGACCAGAGTTACCAGGATCAGGTCAGTCTCAGTGGGGAATAGAGTAACCATGTCCCGATGATGCCCAGGTAGAACCAGAGTCACCAGGTCCAGATTAAGCACAGGTGGGGAGCATGTTCACTAGGTACCGGTGAGGCCCAGTAGAGGACCAGAGTCACCAGGTCAAGTTGAGGCCAAGAGGGGTACCAGATTCACCTGGTCTAGGTGACTTCCAGATGGGGACCAGAGTCACCATGTCATACTGAGGCCCAGAGAGGTTCCAGAGTCATCATGTCCAGGTGACGCTCAGGTGTGGAACAGAGTATCCATGTCATAATGGTCCACAGGTGAGGAAAGGAGTCACCAGATCTGGGTGAGGACCAGTTAGGATCAGAGTCACCAGTTCCAGGTGAGGTCAAAAAAGGGTCCACAGCAATCAGGTCCAGGTGGGGAACAAAGTCACCAGGAATGGGTGAGGCCCAGATGGGGACCAGATTCACCAGGTCCACGTGATTCCCAGGTGGTGACCAGACTTACCAATTCCGGGTGAGGACCAGGTAAGCACCAGATTCACCAGGTCCAAATGAGGCCCACGTGGGGACCTCTGTCACCATGCATGGGTGAGGCCCAGGTGGCAACCCCACTCCCCAGGTCCAGGTAAGGCCAACCTGCAGGCCATGCAGAGGAACCATGTCCACATAATGCCCAGGTAGAGCCTAGAGTTTCCAGGTCCAGGTGAGTCCAACCTGCTGGCCATGCAGTCGAACTATGTCCCGATGATGTCCAGGTAGGGACCAGAGTCACCAGGTCCAAATGAGGCCCAGATGGAGCATATTCACTAGGTCCAGCTGAGGCCCAGTTGAGGACCAGAGTCAACAGATCTGGTTGAGGCATAGAGGGGTACCAGAATCACCTGGTCTAGGTGTCATCAAGATGGGGACCAGAGTCACCAAGACAGCGTGAGGCCCAGAGAGGTTCCAGAGTCATCATGTCCAGGTGAGGCTCAGGTGTTGAACAGAGTCACCAGGTACCAATGATGACCAGGTGAGGACAAGAGTCACCAGGTCTGTGTGACGCGCAGATAGGATCAGAGTCACCAGTTCCAGGTGAGGCCAAGTATGAGTCCACAGCAATCGGGTCCAGGTGGTGAACAAAGTCACCAAGACTGGGTGAGGCCCAGATGGGGATCAGAGTCACCAGGTACAGGTGAGGCCCAGGTGGTGACCAGAGTCCCCGGTTCTGGGAGATGACCAGGTAAGGACCAGATTCACCAGGTCAAGAGGACCACGTGGGGACCTGAGTCACCAAGTATGGGTGAGTCCGAGGTGGCAACCCCACTCACCAGATCCAGGTGAGGCCAGCCTGCAGGCCAGAGTCACCAGATCCAGGTGAGGCCCTAGTGGGGACGGGAGTCACAAGGTAAATGTGAGTCTACAAGAACACGACAGTCACCAGGTCCAGGTGTGGTTCATGTGGGAACGGGAGTCACCAGATCCAGCTGAGACCCAGTTGGGGACGACAGTCACCAGGTCCAGATTGAGGCCTAGGTTGGGGGACGAGAGTCATCAGGACCAGTTGAGGCCAAAGTGTGCAGCAAAGTTATCATTTCCAGGTGAGGCCCAGGTGGGGAACAGAGTAACAATGTCCCATTGATGCCAGGTGGGAAAAGAGTGACAAGGTTCAGACGAAGCCTAAGTTTGGAGTAGATTCACCAGGTCCTGTTGAGGCCCAGCTGAGGACTAGTGTCCCCAGATTCGGGTATGTCACCCGGTTCTGGTGATATCCAGGTGGGGACCAGAGTCACCACGTCAGGGTGAGGCCCAGATGGGGACTAGATTCACCAGGTCCAGGTGAGGCCCAGGTGGTGACCAGAGTCCCCGGGTCTGGGAGAGGACCAGGTAAGGACCAGATTCACCAGATCCAAGAGGCCCACATAGGGACAGAGTCACCAGGTATGGGTGAGGTCCTGGTGGCCACCCCACTCACCAGGTCCAGGTGAGGCCAGCCTGCAGGCCAGAGTCACCAAATCCAGGTGAGGCCCTAGTGAGGACCGGAGTCACCAGGTAAATGTGAGTCTACAAAAACACCACAGTCACCAGGTCCAGGTGTGGCTCATGTGGGATCGAGAGTCACCAGGTCCAGGTGAGGCCAAACTGAGGACCAGAGGCACCAGATCCAGGTGAGGTCCATGTTGGAAAGAGAGTCACAGGGCCAGGAGAGGTCCAGGTGGGGACCAGAGTCACCAGATCCAGGTGAAGTCCCGGTGGGGACCAGAGTCACCAGATCCAGGTGAAGCCCAGGTGGGAACCAGAGTCACTAGGTCCAGATGAGGCCCAGGTGAGGACCAGAGTTACCAGGTACACGTGAGGCGCTTGTAGGTATCAGAGGCAACAGGTCCATGTTAGGCAGGCTTGGGGACCATGGTCAAGAGTTCTACTTGAGGCCCAGTGTGGAACACTGTAACCAGGTCCAAGTGAGTCCCCGGTGGTGACAAGAGTCACCGGGTCGTGGTGAGGCCCAGGTGGGAACCAGGATCACCAGGTACAGGGGTGGCCCTTGAAAGAACCAGAGTCAAAAGTTCGAGGTCAGGCGCAGGTGGCAACCAGGGTCAGCAGGTCCAAGTCAGGCCAAAGTGGGGTTCACAGTCACTAGAGCATGGTGAGACCCACAGGCGACCAGAGTCACCTGGTCCAGGTGAGGTCCAGGTGTGGAACACAGTGTCCGGGTCCCATTTTTGCCCAGCTGAGGACCATGGTCAACAGGGCCAGGTGAGGCCCAGATGGGAATCGGAGTGCCCAAATCCAGGTGAAGCCCAGGTGGGGACCACAGTCACCAGATCCAGGGTAGTCTCAGGTGCAGACCAGAATCACCAGGTCCTGGTGAGGTGCAGGTGGCAACCACACTCACCAGGTCCCGGTGAGGCCCTGGTGGGGACCAGAGTCACGAGGTACATGAGAAGCTAGAAACACTGCAGCCACCAGGTCCACATGATGTCCATGTGGGAGCGAGAATCACCAGTTAGAGGTGAGGACCCTGTGGGGATCCGACTCACAATGTCCAGGTGAGATCCAGGTGGGAACCAGTGGCACCATGTCCAGGTGTGGCGAGGTGAAGACCAGAGATAATAGGTCCGGCTGGGTCACTGTTAGTGAGCAGTGTAACCATATCCTGATGCTACCCAGGTGGGTACGAGAGACACCAAGTCCTGGTGAGGCCCAGGTGAGACCAGAGACATGAGGACCAGGTGAGGTCCCGATGGGAACCACAGTCACCAGGTCAAATGAGGCCATGCTTTGGATCAGAGTCACCAGTTACAGGTGAGACCCAGGTGGAGCCAGAGTCACCTGGTAGAGAAGACGCCAAAGTCAGGACCAGAGTTACCAGGATCAGGTCAGTCCCAGAGGGGAATAGAGTAACCATGTCCCGATGATGCCCAGGTAGAACCAGAGTCACCAGGTCCAGATGAGGCGCAGGTGGGGAGCATGTTCACTAGGTCCCGGTGAGGCCCAGTTGAGGACCAGAGTCACCAGGTCAAGTTGAGGCCTAGAGGGGTACCAGATTCACCTGGTCTAGGTGACATCCAGATGGGTATCAGAGTCACCATGTCAGGCTGAGGCCCAGAGGGGATCCAGAGTCATCATGTCCAGGTGAGGCTCAGGTGTGTAACAAAGTATCCAGGTCATAATGGTCCACAGGTGAGGACCAGAGTCACCAGATCTGGGTGAGACCCAGTTAGGATCAGAGTCACCAGTTCAAGGTGAGGCCAAGAATGTGTCCACAGCAATCAGGCACAGGTGGGGAACAAAGTCACCAGGAGAGGGTGAGGCCCAGATGGGGACCAGATTCACCATGTCCAGGTTATTCCCAGGTGGTGACCAGAGTTACCAGTTCCGGGTGAGGTCCAGGTAAGGAGCGGATTCACCAGGTCCAAGTGAGACCCACGTGGGGACCTGTATCACCAGGCAAGGGTGAGGCCCAGGTGTCAACCCCACTCACCAGGTCCAGGTGAGGGCAACCTGCAGGCCATGCAGAGGAACCATGTCCCGATGATGCCCAGGTAGGGACGAGAGTTACCAGGTCCAGGTGAGGCCAACCTGCAGGCCATGCAGTGGAACCATGTCCCGATGATGCCCAGGTAGGGACCAGAGTTACCAGGTCAGGTGAGGCCAACCTGCAGGTCATGCAGTGGAGCCATGTCCCGATGATGCCCAGGAAAGGACAAGAGTCACCAGGTCCAAATGACGCCCAGATGGAGCATATTCACTAGATCCAGGTGAGGCCCAGTTGAGGACCAGAGTCACCAGAACTGGTTGAGGTCCTGAGGGGTACCAGAATCCCCTGGTCCAGGTGACATCCAGATGGGGACCACAGTCAGCAGGTCAGGGTGAGGCCCAGAGAGGCTCCAGAGTCATCATGTCCAAGTGAGGCTCAAGTGTGGAACACAGTGTCCAGGTCATACTGGTCCACAGGTGAGGACAAGAGTGACCAGATCTGGGTGACGCGCAGATAGGATCAGAGTCACCAGTTCCCGGTGAGGCCAAGAAAGAGTCCACAGCAATCAGGTCCCGGTGGGGAACACAGTCACCAGGACTGGGTGAGGCCCAGATGGGGACCAGATTAAACAGGTCCAGGTGAGGCCCAGGTGGTGACCAGAGTCCCCGGATCTGGGAGTGGACCAGGTAAGGACCAGATTCACCAGGTAAAAGAGGCCCAAGTGGGGAACTGAGTCACCAGGTATGGGGTGGCAACCCCACTCACCAGGTCTATGTGAGGCAAACCTGCAGGCCAGAGACACCAGAACCACGTGAGGCCCTAGTGGGGACCGGAGTCACCAGGTAAATGTGCGACTACAAGAACACCACAGTCACCAAGTCCAGGTGTGGTTCATGTGGGAACGAGAGACACCAGGTCCAGGTGAGAAGCAGGTGGGGACCACAGTCACCAGGTCCAGACTGAGGACTAGGTGGGGGGACCAGAGTCATCAGGACCAGTTGAGGCCAAATTGTGCAGCAAAGTTATCATGTCCAGGTGAGGTCCAGGTGGGGAACAGAGTAACCATGTCCCATTGATGCCAGGTGGGAAAAGAGTCACAAGGTCCAGACGAGGCCTAAGTTTGGAGTAGATTCACCAGGTCCAGTTGAGCCTCAGCTGAGGACCAGTGTCCCTAGCTCCGGGTATCTCACCCGGTTCTGATGATATCCAGGTGGGGACCAGTGTCACAAGTCAGGGCGAAGCCCAGTGGGGGACGAGAATCACTAGGTCCAGGTGAGGCCCCGATGTGGAACTGAGAAACCAGATCCCAAGATGCCCATATGAGGACCTGAGTCACCAGGTCCAGGTGATGTCCCTGTGGGAACCAGTCACCCCGTCCAGGTGAGGCCCAGGTGGGACCACAGTCAACAGGTCCTGGTGGGGCCCAGGTATATAAGAGAGTATCCAGGTCCCAATGATGCACAGGTAAGGAACAGAGTCAACAGGTACAGGAGAGGCCCAAATATGGATCAGAGTCATTGTGTTCCAGGTGAGGCCAGATGGAGACCACAGGAACCAGGTCCAGGAGAGCCCCATATGGGAACCAGAGCCACAAGATCCAGGTGAGGTCCAGGAGGGACCACAGTCACAAGGTCCAGGTGAGGCGCAGGTGGCAACATGATTCACCAAGTCCAGGTGAGGCCCACGTGGTGAACTGTCACCAGATCCAGGTGCGGACCAGCTAAGAAAGAGATTCAACAGGCCCAAGTGAAGCCCAAGGACTGAGCAGAGTCACCAGGTAAGGGTGAGGCCCAGAGTGGTTCGAGAGTCCAGAGCCTCAGTCCAGGTGAGGCTCAGGTGTGGAACAGAGTCACCAGGTGCCAATGATGCCCAGGTGAGGACCAGAGTCACCAGGTCTGGGTGAAACGCAGATAGGATCAGAGTCACCAGGTCCAGGTGAGGCCATGAAAGAGTCCACAGCAATCAGGTCCAGGTGTGGAACAAAGTCACCAGGACTGGGTGAGGCCCAGATGGGGACCAGATTCACCAGGGCCTGGTGAGGCCCAGGTTGGACTAGAGACATGAGGTCCAGGTGAGGTCCCGATGGGAACCACAGTCACCAGGTCAGGTGAGGCTATGCTTAGGATCAGAGTCACCAGTTACAGGTGAGGCTCAGGTGGAGCCAGAATCACCTGGTACAGAAGAAGCCATAGTCAGGACCAGAGTTACCAGGATCAGGTCAATCCCAGTGGGGAACAGAGCAACCATGTTCCAATGATGCCCAGGTGGGGACCAGAGTCACTAGGTCCAGATGAGGCCCAGGTGAGGACCACAGTTACGAGGTACACATGAGGCCCCGGTGGGGATCAGAGGCAGCAGGTCCTTGTGAGGCCGGCTTGGGGACCTTGGTCTACAGGTCTATTTGAGGCCCAGGTTTGGAACACAGTAACCAAGTCCAGGTGAGTCCCCGGTGGTGACAAGTGTCATCACGTCCAGGAGAGGCCCAGGTGGGGACCAGGATCACCAGGTCCAAGTAGGCCCTGGAAAGAACCGGAGTCAACAGTTCGAGGTCAGGCGCAGGTGGCAGCCATGGTCAGAAGGGCCAAGCAGGCCAAAGTGGGGTTCACAGTCACTAGGGCACGGTGAGACCAAGAGGGGGACCAGAGTCATCTTGTCCAGGTGAGGTCCAGTTGTGGAACACAGTCACCGGTTCCCAATTTTGCCCAGTTGCGGACCATGGTAAACAGGGCCAGGTGAGACCCGGATGGGGACCAGAGTCCCCAAATCCAGGTGAAGCCCAGGTGGGGACCAGAGTCACCAGATCCAGGTGAAGCCCAGGTGGGGACCACAGTCACCATATCCAGGGTAGTCTCGAGTGCAGACCAGAATCAACAGGTCCAGGTGAGGTGCATGTGGCAACCACATTCACCAGGTTTCGGTGAGGCCCTGGTGGGGACCAGAGTCACGAGGTACATGAGAAACTAGAAACACTGCAGCCACCAGGTCCACATGATGTCCATGTGGGCACAAGAATCACCAGTTTCAGGTGAGGACCAGTTGGGGTTCCGACTCACCCTGTCCAGGTGAGACCCAAGTGGGAACCAGAGTCACCAGATCCAGGTGAGGCCCTAGTGGGGACCGGAGTCACCAGGTAAATGAGAGTCCAAAAGAACACCACAGTCACCAGGTCCAGGTGTGGTTCATGTGGGAACGACAGTCACCAGGTCCAGGTGAGACCAGGTGGGGACCACAGTCACCAGGTCCCGATTGAGGCCTAGGTGGGGGGACCAGAGTCATTACGACCAGTTGAGGCCAAAGTGTGGAGCAAAGTTATCATGTCCAAGTGAGGCCCAGGTGGGGAACAGAGTAACCATCTCCCATTGATGCCAGGTGGGAATAGAGTCACAAGGTCCAGACGAGGCCTAAGTGAGGAATAGATTCACCAGGTTCTATTGAGGACCATCTGAGGACCAGTGTCCCCAGCTCCGGGTGAGTCCCAGACGGGGACCAGCGTCACCCGGTTCTGGTGATATCCAGGTGGGGACCAGAGTCACCGCGTCAGGGTGAGGCCCAGAGGGGGACGAGAATCACTAGGTCCAGGTGAGGCCCCGATGTGGAACTGAGAAACCAGGTCCCATGGTGCCCATACGAGGACCTGAGTCACCATATCCAGGTGAGGTCCCTGTGGGAACCAGTCCATGTAAGGCCCAGGTGGGACCACAGTCACCAGGTTCAGGTGAGGCCCAGGTATATAAGAGAGTATCCAGGTCCCAGTGATGCCCAGGTAAGGACAAGAGTCAATAGGTCCAGGAGAGGCTGAAATATGGATCAGAGTCATTGTGTTCCAGGTGAGGCCAGATGGAGACCACTGGAACCATGTCCAGGGAGCCCCATATGGGAACCAGAGCCACCAGATCCAGGTGAGGTCCAGGTGGGACCACAGTCACAAGGTCCAGGTGGGGCAGGTGGCAACAGGATTCACCAAGTCCAGGTGAGGCCCAGGTGGCGATCAGTCACCAGATCCAGGTGCGGACCAGCTAAGGACCAGATTCACCAGGCCCAAGTGAAGCCCAAGGGGTGACCAGAGTCACCAGGTAATGGTGAGGCCCAGAGGGGGAACCAGAGTAACGAGTTTAGTTTGAGGCCCAGAATGGGACCAGAGGTCTCTGGTCAAAGTGAGGCCCACGTGTGGAATAGAGGATCCAGATCCCAATGATGCCAGGGTGAGGACCAGAGTCACTAGGGCCATGCAGGCCCAGATGGGGAACAGAATCACTAGGTCCTGGTGAGGCATAGAATAAGACCACAGTCAGCAGTATCAGGTGAGCCCCTTGTGGGAACCAGAGCCACTCTATCCAGCTGAGTCCCAGGTCCATGTGAAGCCCACGTGAGGACCAGATTCATCAGGTCGAATTGAGGCATAGCTGGGGACAAGAGTCACCAGGTCTGGGTGCGGCCTCGGTGGGGCATGATTCAGCAACTCTGGGTTAGATCAAAGTGGGGACGAGAGACTCCAGGTACAGGTGAGGCCAAACGGCTGACCAGAGTCACCAGAACCAGGTGAGGTCCATGTTGGAAAGAGAGTCACCAGGTCCAGGAGAGGTCCAGGTGGGGACCAGCGTCACCAGATCCAGGTGAAGTCCAGGTGGGGACCAGAGTCACCAGATCCAGGTGAAGCCCAGGTGGGGACCAGAGTCACTAGGTCCAGATGAGACCCAGGTGAGGATCAGAGTTACCAGATACACGTGAGGACCCGGCGGGGATCAGAGCCAACAGGTCCATCTGAGGCCGGCTTGGGGACCATGGGCAACCGGTCTACTTGAGGCCCAGGTGTGGAACACAGTAAGCAGGTCCAGGTGAGTCCCCGGTGGTGACAAGAGTCACCACGTCCAGTTGAGGCCCAGTTGGGGACCAGGATCACTAGGTACAGGGAGGTCCTTGAAAGAACCAGAGTCAACAGTTCGAGGTCAGACGCAGGTGGCAACCAGGGTCAGCAGGTCCAAGTCAGGCCAAAGTGGGGTTCACAGTCACTAGGGCACAGTGAGACCCAGAGGGGGACCAGAGTCACCTGGTCCAGGTGAGGTCCAGTTGTGGAACACAGTCACCGGGTCCCAATTTTGCCCAGTTGAGGACCATGGTCAACAGGGTCAGGTGAGGCCCAGATGGGGACCGGAGTCCCCAAATCCAGGTGAAGCACAGGTGGGGACCTACGTCACCAGATCCAGGGTAGTCTCAGGTGCAGACCACAATCACCAGGTCCTGGTGAGGTGCAGGTGGCAACCACACTCACCAGGTCCCGGTGAGGCCCTGGTGCGGACCAGAGTCACGAGGTACATGAGAAGCTAGAAACACTGCAGCCACCAGGTCCACATGATGTCCTTGTGGGAACGAGAATCACCAGTTACAGGTGAGGACCAGGTGGGGATCTGACTCACCATGTCCAGGTGAGACCCAGGTGGGAACAAGTGTCACCATGTCCAGGTGTGGCCCAGGTGGAGGCCAGAGTAAATAGGTCCAGCTGGGTCACTGTTATTGAACAGTGTAACCATATCCTGAAGCTACCGAGGTGGGTACCGAGACACCAGGGCCTGTTGAGGCCCAGTTGGGACCAGAGACCTGAGGTCCAGGTGAGGTCCCGATGTGAACCACAGTCACCAGATCAGGTGTGGCCATGCTTAGGATCAGAATCACCAGTTACACGTGAGGCCCAGGTGGAGCCAGAGTCACCTGGTACAGAAAAGGCCAAAGTCAGGACCAGTGTTACCAGGATCAGGTCAGTCCCAGTGGGGAATAGAGTAACCATGTCCCGATGATGCCCACGTAGTACCAGAGTCACCATGTCCAGATGAGGCACAGGTGGGGAGCATATTCACTAGGTCCCGGTGAAGCCCAGTTGAGGACCAGATTCACCAGGTCTAGTTGAGGCCTATACGGGTACCAGATTCACCTGGTCTAAGTGACATCCAGATGGGGACCAGAGTCGCCATGACAGGGTGAGGCCAAGAGGGGATCCAGAGTCATCATGTCCAGGTGAGGCTCAGGTGTGAAACAGAGTCACCAGGTATCAATCATGCCCAGGTGAGGACCAGAGTCACCAGGTCTGGGTGACGCGCAGATAGGATCAGAGTCACCAGTTCCAACTGAGGCCAAGAAAGAGTCCACAGCAATCAGGTCCAGGTGGGGAACAAAGTCACCAGGACTGGGTGAGGCCCAGATGGGGAGCAGATTCACCAGGTCCAGGTGAGGCCCAGTTGGGGACCAGCGATCCCGGGTCTCGGAGAGAACCAGGTAAGGACCAGATTCACCATGTCCAAGTGAGGCCCACGTGGGGACCTGTGTCACCAGGTATGTGTGAGACCCAGGTGCCAACCCCACTCACCAGGTCCAGGTGAGGCCAATCTGCAGGCAATGCAGAGGAACCGTGTTCCGATGATGCCCAGGTAGGGACCAGAGTTACCAGGTCCAGGTCAGGCCAACCTGCAGGCCATGCGGTGGAACCATGTCCCGATGATGCCCAGGTAGGGACCAGAGTCACCAGGTCCAAATGAGGCCCAGATGAAGCATATTCACTAGGTCCAGGTGAGGCCCTGTTGAGGACCAGAGTCACCAGATCTGGTTGAGGCCTAGGGGGGAACCAGAATCACCTGGTCCAGGTACATCCAGATGGGGACCAGAGTCACCAGGACAGGGTGAGGCCCAGAGTGGTTGCAGAGTCATCATGTCCAGGTGAGGCTCAGGTGTGGAACAGAGTCACCAGGTACCAATGATGCCATGGTGAGGACCAGAGTCACCAGGTCTGGGTGACGCGTAATAGGATCAGACTCATCAGTTCCAGGTGAGGCCAAGAAGGAGTCCCTAGCAATCAGGTCCAGGTGGGGAACAAAGTCACCAGGACTGGATGAGGCCCAGATTGTGACCAGATTCACCAGGTCCAGGTGATTCCCAAGTGGTGACCAGAGTTACCAGTTCCGGGTGAGGACCATGTAAGGACCAGATTCACCAGGTCGAAGTGAGGCCCACGTGGGGACCTGTGTCACCAGGCATGGGTGAGCCTCAGGTGACAACCCCACTCACTAGGTCCAAGTGAGGCCAACCTGCAGGCCATGCCGAGGAACCATGTCCCGATGATGCAAAGGTGGGGTCTAGAGTTATCAGGTACAGGTGAGGCACACCTGCAGGGCATGCAGTCAACCATGTCCCGGTAATGCCGAGGTAGGTATAAGAATCACCATGTCCAAATGAGGCCTACATGGAGCATATTCTCTAGGTCTAGGTGAGGCCCAGTTGAGGACCAGAGTCACCAGATCTGGTTGAGCCCTATAAGGGTATCAGAATCACCTGGTCCAGGTGACATGCAGATGGGTACCAGAGTCACCAGGTCAGGGTGAGGCCCAGAGAGGTTCCAGAGTCATCATGTCCTAGTGAGGCTCAGGTGTGGAACAGAGTCACCAGGTACCAATGATGCCCAGTTGAGGACAAGATTCACCAGGTCTGGGTGAAGCGCAAATAGGATCAGAGTCACCAGTTCCAGGTGAGGCTAAGAAGCAGTCCACAACAATCAGGTCCAGGTGGGAACAAAGTCACCAGGACTGAGTGAGGCCCAGATGGGGACCAGATTCACCAGGTCCAGGTGAGGCCCAGGTGGTGACCAGAGTCCCTGGGTCTAGGAGAGGACCAGGTAAGGACCAGATTCACCAGGTAGAAGAGGCACACGTGGGGACCTGAGTCACCAATAATGGGTGAGTCCCAGGTGTCAACCCCACTCACCAGGTCCAGGTGAGGCCAACCTGCAGGCCAGAGTCACCAGATCCAAGTGAGGCCCTAGTGGGTACCGGAGTCACCAGGTAAATGTGAGTCTACCAGAACACCCCACTCACCAGGTCCAGGTGTGGTTCATCTGGGAACGAGAGTCACCAGGTCCAGGTGAGACCCAGGTGGGGACCATAGTCACCAGGTCCAGATTGAGGCCTAGGTGGGGGGACCAGAGTCATCAGGACCAGTTGAGGCCAAAGGGTGGAGCAAATTTATCATGTACAGGTGAGGCACAGGCGGGGAACAGAGTAACCATGTCCCATTGATGCCAGGTGGGAAAAGAGTCACAAGGTCCAGACGAGGCCTAAGTGAGGAGTAGATTCATCAGGTCCTGTTGAGGACCAGCTGAGGACTAGTGTCCCCAGCTCCGGGTGATCCCAGAGGGGGACCAGAGTCACCCGGTTCTGGTGATATCCAGGTGGGGACCAGAGTCACCACGTCCGGGAGAGGCCCAGAGGGGGACGAGAATCACTAGGTCCAGGTGAGGCCCCGATGTGGAACTGAGAAACCAGGTACCATGATGCCCATATGAGGACCTGAGTCACCAGGTCTAGGCGAGGTCCCTGTGGGAACCAGTCACCTCGTCCCGGTGAGGCCCATGTGGGACCACAGTCACCACGTCCAGGTGAGACACAGGTATGTAAGAGAGTATCCAGGTCCCAATGATGCCCAGGTAAGGACCAGAGTCACCAGGTCCAGCAGAGGCCCAAATATGGAACAGAGTCTTTGGGTTCCGGTGAGGCCAGAAGGAGACCACAGGACCCAGGTCCAGGAGAGCCCCATATGGGAACCAGAGCCACCAGATCCAGGTGAGGTCCAGGTGGGAACACAGTCTCAAAGTCCAGGTGAGGCGCAGGTGGCAAGAGGATTCACCAGTTACAGGTGAGTCCCAGGTGGAGCCAGAGTCACCTGGTACAGAAGAGGCCAAAGTCAGGACCAGAGTTACCAGGATCAGGTCAGTCCCAGTGTGGAATAGAGTAACCATGTCCCGATGATGCCCAGGTAGAACCAGAGCCACCAGGTCCAGATGAGGTGCAGGTGGGGAGCATATTCACTAGATCCCGGTTAGGCCAAATTGAGGACCAGAGTCACCAGGTCTACTTGAGGCCTAGAGGGGTACCAGATTCACCTGGTCTAGGTGACATCCAGATGGGGACCAGTGTCAACATGTCAGGCTGAGGCCCAGAGGGGATCCAGAGGCATCATGTCCAGGTGAGTCTCACGTGTGGAACAGAGTCTCCAGGTCATAATGGTCCACAGGTGAGGACCAGAGTCACCAGATCTGGGTGAGGCCCAGTTAGGATCAGAGTCACTTGTTCCAGGTGAGGGCCAAGAAGGAGTACACAGCAATCAGGTCCAGGTGGGAACAAAGTCACCTGGACGGAATGAGGCCCAATGGGGACCAGAATCACAATGTCCAGGTGATTCCCAGGTGATGACCAGAGTTACCAGTTCCAGGTGAGGACAAGGGAAGGACCAGATTCACCAGGTCCACGTGAGGCCCACGTTGGGACCTGTGTCACCAGGCATGGGTGAGTCTCAGGTGACAACCCCACTCACTAGGTCCAAGTGAGGCCAACCTGGAGGCCATGCCGAGGAACCGTGTCCCGAAGATGCCCAGGTGGGGTCTAGAGTTATCAGGTCCAGGTGAGTCACACCTGCAGGCCATGCAGTGGAACCATGTCCCGGTAATGCCGAGGTAGGGATCAGAATCACCATGTCCAAATGAGGCCCAGATGGAGCATATTCACTAGGTCTAGGTTAGGCCCAGTTGAGGACCAGACTCACCAGATCTGGTTGAGCCCTATAAGGGTACCAGAATCACCTGGTTCAGGTGACATCCAGATGGGGACCAGAGTCACCAGGTCAGGGTGAGGCCCAGAGAGGTTCCAGAGTCATCATGTCCAAGTGAGGCTCAGGTGTGGAACAGAGTCACCAGATACCAATGAGGCCCAGATGAGGACCAGATTCACCAGGTCTGGGTGACGCGCAGATAGGATCAGAGTCACCAGTTCCAGGTGAGGCCAAGAAGGAGTCCACAGCAATCAGGTCCAGGTGGGGAACAAAGTCACCAGGACTGCGTGAGGCCCAGATGGGGACCAGATTCACCAGGTCCAGGTGAAACCCAGGTGGTGACCAGAGTCCCCGGGTCTAGGAGAGGACCAGGTAAGGACCAGATTCACCAGGTAGAAGAGGCCCACGTGGGGACCTGAGTCACCAATTATGGGTGAGGCCCAGGTGGCAACCCCACGCACCAGGTCCAGGTGAGGCAAACCTGCAGGCCAAAGTCACCAGATCCACGTGAGGCCCTAGCGGGGACCAGAGTCACCATGTAAATGTGAGTCTACCAGAACACCACAGTCACCAGGTCCAGGTTGGTTCATGTGGGAACGAGAGTCACCAGGTCCATGAGAGACCCCGGTGGGGACCACAGTCATCAGGTCCAGATTGAGGCCTAGGTGGGGGGACCAGAGTCATCAGGACCAGTTGAGGCCAAAGTGTGGAGCAAAGTTATCATGTCCAGGTGAGGCCCAGGTGGGGTAGAGAGTAACCATGTCCCATTGATGCCAGGTGGGAAAAGAGTCACAAGGTCCAGAAGAGGCCTAAGTGAGGAGTAGATTCACCAGGTCCTGTTGAGGCCCAGTTGAGCACCAGAGTCCCCAGCTCCGGGTGAGTGCCACAGGGGGACCAGTGTCACCCGGTTCCGGTGATATCCAGGTGGGGACCAGAGTCACCACGTCCGGGAGAGGCCCAGAGGGGGACGAGAATCACTAGGTCCAGGTGAGGCCCCAATGTGGTACAGAGAAACCAGGTACCATGATGCCCATATGAGGACGTGAGTCACCAGGTCCAGGTGAGGTCCTTGTGGGAACCAATCACCTCGACCAGGTGAGGCACAGGTGGGACTACAGTCACCAGGTCCAGGTGAGGCCCAGGTATATAAGAGATTATCCAGGTCCCAATAATGCCCAGGTAAGGACCTGAGTCAACAGGTCCAGGAGAGGCCCAAATATGGATCAGAGTCATTGTGTTCCAGGTGAGGCCAGATGGAGACCACAGCAACCAGGTTAAGGAGAGCCCCATATGGGAACCAGAGCCACGAGATCCAGGTGAGTTCCAGGTGGTACCATAGTCACAAGGTTCAGTTGAGGCACAGGTGGCAACAGGATTCACCAAGTCCAGGTGAGGCCCAGGAGGCTACCAGTCACCAGATCCAGGTGAGGAGCAGCTAAAGACCAGATTCAACAGGCCCAAGTGAAGCCCAAGGGGTGACCAGAGTCACCAGGTAATGTTGAGGCCAGAGGGGGAACCAGAGTAACCAGTTTAGTTTGAGGCCCAGAATGGGATCAGAGGTCCCTGGTCAAAGTGAGGCCCAGGTGTGGAATAGAGTATCCAGGTCCCAATGATGGTTGTGTGAGGACCAGAGTCACTAGGGCCATGCAGGCCCAGATGGGGAAAAGAATCACTAGGTCCTGGTGAGGCATAGAGTAAGACCACAGTCAGCAGTATCAGGTGAGCCCCATGTGGGATCCTGAGCCATTCTATCCAGCTGAGTCCCAGGTCCTTGTGAGGCCAACGTGAGGACCAGATTCATCAGGTCGAATTGAGGCATAGCTGCGGACAAGAGTCACCAGGTCTGGGTGCGGCTTAGGTGGGGCAAGATTCAGCAGTTCTGAGTTGGTCAAAGTGGGGACGAGAGACACCAGGTCCAGGTGATGCCAACCTGCAGGCCATGCAGAGGAACCATGTCCCTATGACGCCCAGTTAGGGACTAGATTTACCAGGTCCAGGTGATGCCAACCTGCAGGTCATGTGTGGAACCATGTCCCGATGATACCCAGGTAGGGACTAGAGTTACAAGGTCCAGGTGAGGCCAACCTGCAGGCCATGCAGTGGAACAATATCCCTATGATGCCCAGGTAGGGAACAGAGTCACCAGGTCCAAATGAGGCCAAGATGGATCATATTCACTAGGTCCAGGTGAGGCCAGGATGAGGACCAGAGTCATCATATCTGGTTGAGACCTAGAGGGGTAGCAGAATCCCCTGGTCCATGTGACATCCAGATGGGGAACAGAGTCACCAGGTCAGGGTGAGGCCCAGAGAGGTTCCAGAGTCATCATGTCCAGGTGAGGCTCAGGTGTAGAACAGAGTCACCAGGTACCAATGATGCCGAGGTGAGGACCAAAGTCCCCAGTTCTGGGTGACGAGCAGATAGGATCAGAGTCACCAGTTCCAGGTGAGGCCAAGAAAGTGTCCACAGCAATCAGGTCTCGGTGGGGAACAAAGCCACCAGGACTAGGTAAGGCCCAGATGGGGACCAGATTCACCAGGTCCAGGTGAGGCCCAGGTGGTGACCAGAGTCCCCGGGTCTGGGAGAGGACCAGGTAAGTAACAGATTCACCAGGTCCAAGAGGCCCACGTGGGGACAGAGTCACCAGGTATGGGTGAGGTCCTGGTGGCAACCCCACTCACCAGGTCCAGGTGAGGCCAGCCTGCAGGCCAGAGTCACCAGATCCAGGTGAGGCGCTAGTGGTTACCGGAGTCACCTGGTAAATGTGAGTCCACAAGAACACCACAGTCACCAGGTCCAGGTGTGGTTCATGTGGGAACGAGAGTCACCATGTCCAGGTGAGACCCAGGTGGGGACCACAGTCACCAGGTCCAGATTGAGGCCTAGGTGGGGGGACCAGAGTCATCAGGACCAGTTGAGGCCAAAGTGTGGAGTAAAATTATCATGTCCAGGTGAGGCCCAGGTGGGAACAGAGTAACCATGTCCCATTGATGCCAGGTGGGAATAGAGTCACAAGGTCCAGACGAGGCCTAAGTGAGGAGTAGATTCACCAGGTCCTGTTGAGGCCCAGTTGAGGACCAGTGTCCCCAGCTCCGGGTGAGTCCCAGAGGGGGACCAGCGTCACCCGGTTCTGGTGATATCCAGGTGGGGACCAGAGTCAGCACGTCAGGGTGAGACCCAGAGTCGGACGAGAATCACTAGGTCCAGGTGAGGCCCCAATGTGGAACTGAGAAACCAGTTCCCATGATGCCCATATGAGGACCTGAGTCACCAGGTCCAGGTGAAGTACAGGTGGGGACCAGATTCACCAGATCCAGGTGAATCCCAGGTGGGATCAGAGTCACTAGGTCCAGATGAGGCCCAGGTGAAACCAGAGTTACCAGGTACACGTGAGACGACGGTAGGTATCAGAGGCAACAGGTCCATGTGAGGCCGGCTTGGGGACCATGGTCAAGAGTTCTACTTGAGGCCCAGTGTGGAACACTGTAACCAGGTCCAAGTGAGTCCCCAGTGGTGACAAGAGTCACCAGGTCCAGGTGAGGCCCAGGTGGGAACCAGGATCACCAGGTACAGGGGAGGCCCTTGAAAGAACCAGAGTCAACAGTTCGAGGTCAGGCGCAGGTGGCAACCAAGGACAGCAGGTCCAAGTCGGGCCAAAGTAGGGTTCAGAGTCATTAGGGCACGGTGAGACCCAGAGGGGGACCAGAGTCATCTAGTCCAGGTGATGACCAGGTGTGGAACACAGTCACCGGGTCCCAATTTTGCCCTGTTGAGGACCATGGTCAACAGGGCCAGGTGAGGCCCAGATGGGAATTGGAGTTCCCAAATCCAGGTGAAACCCAGGTTGGGACCATAGTCACTAGATCCAGGGTAGTCTCAGGTGCAGACCAGAATCACCAGGTCCAGGTGAGGTGCAGGTGGCAACCACACTCACCAGGACCCGGTGAGGCCCTGGTGGGGACCAGAGTCACGAGGTACATGAGAAGCTAGAAACACTGCAGGCAGCAGGTCCACATGATGTCCATTTGTGAACCTGAATCACCAGTTAGAGGTGAGGACCCTGTGGGGATCCGACTCACCATGTCTAGGTGAGACCCAGGTGGGAACCAGTGTCACCATGTCCAGGTGTGGCGAGGTGAAGACCAGAGTTAATAGGTCCGGCTGGGTCACTGTTAGTGAACAGTGTAACCATATCCTGATGCTACCCAGGTGGGTACGAGAGACACCAAGTCCCGGTGAGGCCCAGGTGAGACCAGAGACATGAGGACCAGGTGAGGTCCCGATGGGCACCACAGACACCAGGTCAGGTGAGTCCATGCTTAGGATCAGATTCAACAGTTACAGGTGAGGCCCAGGTGGAGCCAGAGTCACCTGGTACAGAAGAGCCAAAACTCAGGACCAGAGTTACCAGGATCAGGTCAGTCCCAGTGGGTAATAGAGTAAACATGTCCAGATGATGCCCAGGTAGAACCAGAGTCACCAGGTCCAGATGAGGCGCAGGTGAGGAGCATATTCACTAGGTCCTGGTGAGGCCCAGTCGAGGACCAGTGTCACCAGGTCTTGTTGAGGCCTAGAAGGGTACCAGATTCACCTGGTCTAGGTGACATCCAGATGGGGACCAGAGTCACCATGTCAGGCTGAGGCCCAGAGGGGATCCAGAGTCATCATGTCCATGTGAGGCTCAGGTGTGGAACAGAGTATCCAGGTCATAATGGTCCACAGGTGAGGAACAGAGTCTCCAGATCTGGGTGAGGCCCACTTATGATGAGAATCAACATTTCCCGGTGAGTCCAAGAAGGAGTCCACAGCAATCAGGTCCGGGTGGGGAACAAAGTCAACACACCTGGGTTCGGCACAGAAGCGGAGCAGATTCACCAAGCCCAGGTGATTCCCAGGAGGTGACAGAGTCACCAAATCCAGGTGAAGCCCAGGTGGGGACCAGAGTGACTACGTCCAGATGAGGCCTAGGTGAGGACCAGAGTTACCAGGTACACGTGAGGCCCCGGTGGGGATCAGAGGCAACAGGTCCATGTGAGGCCGGTTGGGGACCATGGTCAACAGGTCTACTTGAGGCCCCGGTGTGGAACACAATAACGAGGTCCAGGTGAGTCCCCGGTGGTGACAAGGGTCACCAAGTCCAGGTGAGTCCCAGGGGCGAACCAGGATCACCAGGTACAGGGGAAGCCCTTGAATGAACCAGAGTCAACAGTTCGAGGTCAGGCGCAGGTGTCAACCAGGGACAGCAGGTCCAAGTCAGGCGAAAGTGGGGTTCAGAGTCATTAGGGCATGGTGAGACCCAGAGGGACACCAGTCACGTGGTCCAGGTGAGGTCCAGTTGTGGAACACAGTCACCGCGTCCCAATTTTGCCCAGTTGAGGACCATGGTCAACAGGGCCAGGTGAGGCCAAGATGGGGACCGGAGTCCCCAAATCCAGGTGAAGCCCAGGTGGGGACCACAGTCAGCAGATCCAGGGTAATCTCAGGTGCAGACCAGAATCAGCAGGTCCAGTTGAGGTGCAGGTGGCAACCACAGTCACTGGGTCCCGGTGAGGCCCTGGTGGGGACCAGAGTCACGAGGTACATGACAAACTAGAAACCCTGCAGCCACCAGGTCCACATGATGTCCATGCGGGAACGAGAATCACCAGTTACAGGTGAGGACCAGGTGGGGATCTGACTCACCATGTCCAGGTGAGACCCAGGTGGGAACCAGTGTCACCATGTCCAGGTGTGGCCCAAGTGAAGACCACAGTTAATAGGTCCGCCTGGGTCACTGTTAGTGAACAGTGTAACCATAAACTGATGCTACCCAGGTGGGTACCAGAGACACCAGGTCCTGGTGAGGCCCAGGTGGACCAGAGACATGAAGTCCAGGTGAGGTCCCGATGTGAACCACAGTCACCAGGTCAGGTGAGGCCATGCTTAGGATCAGAGTCACCAGGTACAGGTGAGGCCCAGGTGGAGCCAGAGTCACCAGGTCCAGATGAGGCAAAGGTGGGGAGCATATTCACTACGTCCCGTTGAGGCCCAGTAGAGGACCAGAGTCACCAGATCTGGGTGAGGCCCAGTTAGGATCAGAGTCACTAGTTCCAGGTGAGGTCCAAGAAGGAGTACACAGCAATCAGGTCCGTGTGGGAACAAAGTCACCTGGACTCGCTGAGGCCCAATGGGGACCAGAATCACAATGTCCAGGTGATTCCCAGGTGATGACCAGAGTTACCAGTTCCGGGTGAGGACAAGGGAAGGACCAGATTTACCACGTCCAAGTGAGGCCCACGGGGGGACCTGTGTCACCAGGTATGGGTGAGCTCCAGGTGGCAACCCCACTCACTAGGTCCCGCTGAGGCCAACCTGGAGGCCATGCAGAGGAACCGTGTTCCGATGATGCCCAGGTAGGGACCAGAGTTACCAGGTCCAGCTGAGGCCAACCTACAGGCCATGCAGTGGATCCATGTCCCGATGATGCTCAGGTAGGGACCAGAGTCACCAGATCCAAAGGAGGCCCTGATGGAGCATATTCAATAGGTCCAGGTGAGGCCCAGTTGAGGACCAGTGTCACCAGAACTGGTTGAAGCCGAGAGGGGTACCAGAATAACCTGGTCCAGGTGACATCCAGATGGAGACCAGAGTCACCAGGTCAGGGTTAGGCCCAGAGTGGTTCGAGAGTCCAGAGCCTCATGTCCAGGTGAGGCTTAGGTGTGGAACTGAGTCACCAGGTACCAATCATGCCCAGGTGAGGACCAGAGTCACCAGGTCTGGGTGACACGCAGATAGGATCAGAGTCACAAGGTCCAGGTGAAGCCATGAAAGAGTCCACAGCAATCAGGTCAAGGTGGGGAACAAAGTCACCAGGACTGAGTGAGGCCCATATGGGGACCGGATTCACCAGGTCCAGGTGAGGCCCAGGTGGTGACCAGACTCCCCGGGTCTGGGAGAGGACCAGGTAAGGGCCAGATTCACCAGGTCCAAGAGGTCCACGTGGAGACCTGAGTCACCAAGTATGGGTGAGGCCCAAGTGGCATCCCCACTCACCAGGTCCATGTGAGGCCAACCTGCAGGCCAAGTCACCCGATTCACGTGAGGCCCTAGTGGGGACTGGAGTCACCAGTTAAAAGTGATTCTACAAGAACAACACATTCACCAGATCCAGGTGATGTCCATGTTGGAAAGAGAGTCACCAGGTCCACGAGAGGTCCAGGTGGCGACCAGAGTCACCAGATCCAGGTGAAGTCCAGGTGGGGACCAGAGTCACCAGATCCAGGTGAAGCCCAGGTGGGGACCAGAGTCACTATGTCCAGATGAGGCCCAGGTGAGGATCAGAGTTACCAGATACACGTGAGCCCCGGCGGGGATCAGAGGCAACAGGTCCATGTGAGGCCGGCTTGGGGACCATGGGCAACAGGTCTACTTGAGGCCCAGGTGTGGAACACAGTAAGCAGGTCCAGGTGAGTCCCCGGTGGTGACAAGAGTCACCACGTCCAGTTGAGGCCCAGTTGGGGACCAGGATCACTAGGTAGAGGGGAGGCCCTTGAAAGAACCAGAGTCAACAGTTTGAGGTCAGGCGCAGGTGGCAAACAGGGTCAGCAGGTTCAAGTCAGACCAAAGCGGGGTTCACAGTCACTAGGGCACAGTGACACCCAGATGGGGACCAGAGTCACCTGGTCCAGGTGAGGTCCAGTTGTGGAACACAGTCACCGGGTCCCAATTTTGCCCACTTGAGGACCATGGTCAACAGGGCCAGGTGAGGCCAAGTTGGGGACCGGAGTCCCCAAATCCAGGTGAAGCCCAGGTGGGGACCACAGTCACCAGATCCAGGGTAGTCTCAGGTGCAGACCAGAATCACCAGGTCCTGGTGAGGTGCAGGTGGCAACCACTCTCACCAGGTCCCGGTGAGGCCCTGGTGTGGACCAGAGTCACAAGGTACATGAGAAGCTAGAAACACTGCAGCCACCAGGTCCATATGATGTCCATGTGGGAACGAGAATCACCAGTTACAGGTGAGGACCAGGTGGGGATCTGACTCACCATGTCCAGGTGAGACCCAGGTGGGAACCAGTGTCACCATGTCCAGATGTGGCCCACGTGAAGGCCAGAGTAAATAGGTCCAGCTGGGTCACTGTTATTGAACAGTGTAACCATATCCTGATGCTACTCAGGTGGGTACCAGATACAAGGTCCTGGTGAGGCCCAGGTGGGACCAGAGACATGAGGTCCAGGTGAGGTCACGATGGAAACCACAGTCACCAGGTCAGGTGAGGCCATGCTTAGGATCAGAATCACCACTTACAGGTGAGGCCCAGGTGGAGCCAGAGTCACCTGGTACAGAAGAGGCCATAGTCGGGACCAGAGTTACCACGATCAGGTCAGTACCACTGAGGAATAGTGTAACCACGTCCCTATGATGCCCAGGTAGACTCAGAATCACCAGGTCCAGATGAGTCACAGGTGGGGACCAGAGTTACCAGGTACACGTGAGGCCCCGGTGGGGATCAGAGGCAACAGGTCCATGTGAGGCCGGCTTGGGGACCATGGATAACAGGTCTACTTGAGGCCCAGGTGTGGAACACTGTAAGCAGGTCCAGGTGAGTCCCCAGTGTTGACAAGAGTCACCACGTCCAGGTGAGGCCCAGGTGGGGACCAGGATCACCAGATCTGGTTGAGGCCTAGAGGGGTACCAGAATCACCTGGTCTAGGTGAAATCCAGATGGGGACAAGAGGAACCATGTCAGGCTGAGGCCCAGAGGGGATCCAGAGTCATCATGTCCAGGTGAGGCTCAGGTGTGGAACAGAGTGTCCAGGTCATAATGCTGCACAGGTGAGGACCAGAGTCACCAGATCTGGATGAGGCCTAGTTAGGTTCAGAATCACCAGTTCCAGGTGAGGCCAAGAAGGAGTCCACAGCAATCAGGTCCATGTGGGGAACAAAGTCACCAGGACTGGGTGAGGCCCAGATGGGGACCAGATTCACCAGGTCCAGGTGAGGCCCAGGTGGTGACCAGAGTCCCCTGGTCTAGGAGAGGACCAGGTAAGGACCAGATTCACCAGGTCCAAGAGGCCCACGTGGGGACCTGGTTCAACAGGTATGGGTGAGGCCCAGGTGGCAACCACACTCACCAGGTCCAGGTGAGGCCAGCCTGCAGGCCTTGCAGAGGATCCGTGTCCCGATGATGCCCAGGTAGGGACCAGAGTTACCAGGTCCAGGTGAGGCCAACCTGCAGGCCATGCAGTGGAACCATGTCCGGATGATGCCCAGGTAGTGCCCAGAGTCACCAGGTCCTGGTGAGTCCAACCTGCATGCCATGCAGTGGAACCATATCCCTATGATGCCCAGGTAGAGACCAGAATTACCAGGTCCAGGTGAGGCCAACCTGCCGTTCATGCAGTGGAACCATGTCCCGATAATGCCCAGGTGAGGAACAGAGTCACCAGGTCAGGGGGACGCGCAGAAAAGATCAGAGTCACCATTTCCAGGTGAGGCCAAGAAAGAGTCCACAGCAATCAGGTCCAGGTGGGGAACAAAGTCACCAGGACTGGGTGAGTCCCAGATGGGGACCAGATTCACCAGGTCCAGGTGAGGTCCAGTTGGCGACCAGAGTCCCCGGTTCTGGGAGAGGACCAGGTAAGGACCAGATCCACCAGGTCCAAGAGGCCCACGTGGGTACATGGGTCACCAGGTATTGGTGAGGCCCAGGTGGCAACCCCACTCACCAGGTCCAGGTGAGGCCAACCTGCAGGCCAGAGTCACCAGATCCATGTGAAGACCTAGTGGGGACTGGAGTCTCCACGTAAATATGAGTCTACAAGAACACCACAGTCACCAGTGCCAGTGTCGTTCATGTGGGAACCAGAGTCACCAGTCCAGGTGAGACCCAGCTGGGGTCCACAGTCACCAGGTCCAGATTGAGGCCTAGGTGGGGGGACCAGAGTCATCAGGACCAATTGAGGCCAAAGTGTGGAGCAAAATTATCATGTCCAGGTGAGGACCAGGTGGGGAACAGAGTAACCATGTCCCATTGATGCAAGGTGGGAAAAGAGTCAGAAAGTCCAGACGAGGCCTAAGTGAGGAGTAGATACTCCAGGTCCTTTTGAGGAACAGTTGAGGACCACTGTCCCCAGCTCCGGGTGAGTCCCAGAGGGGGACGAGAGTCACCCGGTTCCGGTGATATAGAGGTGTGGACCAGAGTCACCACGTCACGGTGAGGTCCAGAGCCGGACGAGAATCACTAGGACCAGGTGAAGCCCCGATGTGGAACTGAGAAATCAGGTGAATGATGCCCATATGAGGACCTGAGTCACCAGGTCCAGGTGATGTCCCTGTGGGAACTAGTCACCTCGACCAGGTGAGGCCCAGGTGGGACCACAGTCACCAGGTCCAGGTGAGGCCCAGGTATATAAGAGAGTATCATGGTCCCAATGATGCCCAGGTAAGGAGCAGAGTCAACAGGTCCAGATGCGGCGCAGGTGGGAAGCATATTCACTAGGTTCCGGTGAGGCCCAGTTGAGGACCAGAGTCACCAGGTCTAGTTGAGGCCTAGAGGGGTTCCAGATTCACCTGGTCTAGGTGACATCCAGATGGGGACCAGAGTCACCATATCAGGGTGAGACCCAGAGAGGATCGAGAATCATCATGTGCAGGTGAGGCTCAGGCGAGGAACAGAGTATCCAGGTCATAATGGTCCACAGGTGAAGACCAGAGTCACCAGATCTGGCTGAGGCCCAGTTAGGATCAGAGTCACCAGTTCCAGGTGAGGCCGAGAAGGAGTCCACGGCAATCAGGTCCAGGTGGGGAACAAAGTCACCAGGACTGGGTGAGGCCCAGATGGGGAAGATTCACCAGGCCCAGGTGATTCCCAGGTGGTGACCAGGTTACCAGTTCCGGGTGAGGACAAGGTAAGGACCAGATTCACCAGGTCCAAGTGAGGCCCACGTGGGGACCTTTGTCACCAGGTATGGGTGAGGCCCAGGTGGCAACCCCACTCACCAGGTCCATGTGAGGCCAACCAGCAGGCAATGTAGAGGAACCATGTCCCGATGATGCCCAGGTAGGGATAAGAGTTACCAGGTCCAGGTGAGGACAACCTGAAGGCCATGTAGTGGAACCAGGTCCCTATCATGCCCAGGTAGGGACCAGAGTCACCAGGCCCAAATGAGGCCCAGGTGGAGCATATGCACTAGGTCCAGGTGAGGCCCAGTTGAGGACCAGAGACACCAGATCTGGTTGAGGCCTAGAGGGGTACCAGAATCACCTGGTCCAGGTGACATCCAGATGGGGACCAGAGTCACCAGGTCAGGGTGAGGCCCAGAGAGGTTCCAGAGTCATCATGTCCAGGTGAGCCTAAGGTGTGGAACAGAGTCACCAGGTACCAAAGATGCCCAGGTGAGGACCAGAGTCACCAGATCTGGGTGACGTGCAGATAGGATCAGAGCCACCAGTTCCAGGTAAGGCCAAGAAAGAGTCCACAGCAATTAGGTCCAGGTTGGGAACAAAGGCACCAGGACTGGGTGAGGCCCAGATGGGGAAGAGATTCACCAGGTCCAGGTGAGGCCCAGGTGGTGACCAGAGTCCCCGGGTCTGGGAGAGGACCAAGTAAGGACCAGATTCACCAGGTCCAAGAGGCCGAAGTGGTGACATGAGTCACCAGGTATGGGTGAGGCACAAATGGCTACCCCACTCGCCAGGTCCAGGTGAGGCCAACCTGCAGGCCATAGTCACCAGATCCATGTGAGGCCCTAGTGGGCACCAGAGTCACAAGATAAATGTGAGTCTACAAGAACACCACAGTCAGCAGGTCCAGGTGTGGTTCATGTGGGAACGAGAGTCACCAGGTCCAGGTGAGACCCAATTGGGACAACAGTCACCAGGTCCAGATTGAGGCCTAGGTGGGGGGACCAGAGTCATCAGGACCAGTTGAGGCCAAACTGTGGAGCAAATTTTTCATGTCCAGGTGAGACCCAGGTGGGGAACAGAGTAACCATGTCCCATTGATGCCAGGTGGGAAAAGAGTCACAAGGTCCAGACGAGGCCTAAGTGAGGAGTAGATTCACCAGGTCCTGTTGAGGCCCAGTTGAGAACCACTGTCCCCAGCTCCGGGTGTGTCACCCGGTTCTGGTGATGTCCAGGTGGGGACCAGAGTCACCAGTCAGGGTGCGGCCCAGAGGAGGACAAGAATCACTAGGTCCAGATGAGGCCCCGATGTGGCACTGAGATACCAGGTCCCATGATACCCATTTGAGGACCTGAGTCACCAGGTCCAAGTGAGGTCCCTGTGGGAACCAGTCACCTCATTCAAATGAGGCCAGGTGGGACCACAGTCACCAGGTTCAGGTGAGGCCCAGGTATAAAAGAGAGTATCCAGGTCCCAATAATGCCAAGGTATGGACAGAGTCAACAGGTCCAGGAGAGGCCCAAATATGGATCAGAGTCATTGTGTTCCAGGTGAGGCCAGATGGAGACAAAAGGAACCAGGTCCAGGAGAGCCCCATATGGGAACCAGAGCCACCAGATCCAGGTGAGGACCAGATGGGACCACAGTCACAAGGACCAGGTGAGGAGAAGGTGGCAACAGGATTCACCAAGTCCAGGTGAGGCCCAGGTGGCGACCAGTCACCACATCCAGGTGCGGACCAGCTAAGGACCAGATTCACCAGGCCCCAGTGAAGCCCAAGGGGTGACCAGACACCAGGTAAGGGTGAGGCCCAGAGGGGGAACCAGAGTAACCAGTGTAGTTTGAGGCCCAGAATGGGACCAGAGGTCCCTAGTCCAAGTGAGGCCCAGGTGTGGAATAGAGTATCCAGGTCCCAAAGATGCCTGGGTGAGGACCAGAGTCACTAGGGCCATGCAGGCCCAGATGGGGAACAGAATCACTAGGTCCTGTGAGGCATAGAATAAGACCACAGTCACCAGTATCAGGTGAGCCTCTTGTGGGAACCAGAGCCACTCTATCCAGCTGAGTCCGAGTTCCATGTGAGGCCCACGTGAGGACCAGATTCATCAGGTCGACTTGAGGCATAGCTGGGGACAAGAGTCACCAGGTCTGGGTGCGGCCTAGGTGGGGCAAGATTCAGCAGTTCTGAGTTAGGTCAAAGTGGAGAAGAGAGACACCAGGTCCAGGTGAGGCCAATCTGAGGATCAGAGTCACCAGATCCAAGTGAGGTCCATGTTGGAAAGAGAGTCACCAGGTCCAGGAGAGGTCCAGGTGGGGACCAGAGTCACCAGTTCCAGGTGAAATCCAGGTGGGGACCAGAGCCACCAGATCCAGGTGAAGCCCAGGTGGGGACCAGAGTAACTAGGTCCAGATGAGGCCCAGGGAAGGACCAGTTTTACCAGGTACACGTGAGGCCCCGGTGGGGATCAGAGGCAACAGGTCCATATCAGGCCGGCTTGGGGACCATGGTCAACAGGTCGACTTGAGGCCCAGGTGTGGAACACAGTAAGCAGGTCCAGGTGAGTCCCCGGTGGTGACATGGGTCGCCACGTCCAGGTGAGGCCCAGGTGAGGACCAGAATCACCAGGAATAGGGGAGGCCCTTGAAAGAACGAGAGTCAACATTTCGAGGTCAGGCGCAGGTGGCAACCAGGGTCAGCAGGTCCAAGTCAAGCCAAAGTGGGGTTCACAGTCAGTAGGGCATGTGAGACCCAGAGGGGGACCAGAGTCACCTGGTCCAGGTGAGGTCCAGTTGTGGAACACAGTCACCGGGTCCAAATTTTGCCCAGTTGAGGACCATGGTCAAAAGGGCCAGTTGAGGCCCAGATGGGGACTGGAGTCGCCAAATCCAGGTGAAGCCCAGGTGGGGACCACAGTCAGCAGATCCAGGGTAGTCTCAGGTGCAGACCAGAATCACCAGGTCCAGGTGAGGTGCAGGTGGCAACCACAATCACCAGGTCCCAATGAGGCCCTGGTGGGGACCAGAGTCACAAGGTACATGAGAAGCTAGAAACACTGCAGCCACCAGGTCCACATGATGTCCATGTGGGAACGAGAATCACCAGTGATAGGTGAGGACCAGTTGGGGATCCGAATCACCATATCCAGGTGGGACCAGGTTGGAACCTGTGTCACCATGTCCAGGTGTGGCCCAGGTGAAGACCAGAGTTAATAGGTACGGCTGGGTCACTGTTAGTGAACGGTGTAAGCATATCTTGATGCTACGCAGGAGGGTACCAGAGACACCAGGCCCTGGTGAGGCTTAGGTGTGACCAGAGACATGAAGTCCAGGTGAGGTCCCGATGGGAACCACAGTCACCAGGTCAGGTGAGGCCATGCTTAGGATCAAAGTCACCAGTTACAGTTGAGGCCCAGGTGGAGCCAGAGTCACCTGGAATAGAAGAGGCCAAAGTCAGGACCAGAGTTACCAGGATCAGGTCAGTCCCAGTGGGGAATAGAGTAACCATGTCCCGATGATGCCCAGGTAGAACCACAGTCACCAGGTCAAGGTGAGACGCAGATGGGTAGAATGTTCACTGGTCCCGGTGAAGCCCAGTTGAGGACCAGAGACACCAGGTCTAGTTGAGGCCTAGAGGGGTACCAGATTCACCTTGTCTAGGTGACATCCAGATGGGGACCAGAGTCAGCAGGTCAGGGTGAGGCTCAGTGGGGATCCAGAGTCATCATGTCCAGGTGAGACTCAGGTGTTGAACAGAGTCACCAGGTACCACTGATACCCAGGTGAGGATCAGAGTCACCAGTTCTGGGTGAGACCCAGTTAGGATCATAGTCACCAGTTCCAGGTGAGGCCAAGAAGGAGTCCACAGTAATCAGGTCCAGGTGGGGAACAAAGGCACCAGGACTGGGTGAGGCCCAGATGGGGACCAGATTCACCAGGTCCAGGTGAGGCCCAGGTGGTGACCAGAGTCCCCAGGTCTAGGAGAGGACCAGGTAAGGTCCAGACTCACCAGGTAGAAGAGGTCCACGTGGGGACGTGAGTCATCAATTATGGGTGAGGCCCAGGTGGCCCCCCCACTCACCAGATCCAGGTGAGGCCAACCTGCAGGCCTGAGTCACCAGATCC
Source organism: Canis lupus dingo (assembly GCF_003254725.2). Taxonomy (NCBI): domain Eukaryota; kingdom Metazoa; phylum Chordata; class Mammalia; order Carnivora; family Canidae; genus Canis; species Canis lupus. The sequence goes on along the minus strand of NW_026019453.1, from coordinate 426,747 downwards.
AAGTGAGGCCCTAGTGGGTACCGAAGTCACCAGGTAAATGTGAGTCTACAAGAACAACACAGTCACCAGGTCCAGGTGTGGTTCATCTGGGAACGAGAGTCACCAGGTCCAGGTGAGACCCAGGTGGGGACGACAGTCACCAGGTCCAGACTGAGGACTAGGTGGGGGGACCAGAGTCATCAGGACCAGTTGAGGCCAAAGTGTGGAGCAAAGTTATCATGTCCAGGTGAGGCCCAGTCGGGGAACAGAGTAACCATGTCCCATTGATGCCAGGTGGGAAAAGAGTCACAAGGTCCAGACGAGGCCTAAGTGAGGAGTAGATTCACCAGGTCCTGTTGAGTCCCAGCTGAGGACTAGTGTCCCCAGCTCCGGGTGATCCCAGAGGGGGCCTAGAGTCACCCAGTTCTGGTGATATCCTGGTGGGCACCAGAGTCACCACGTCAGGGTGAGGCCCAGAGTGGGACGACAATCACTAGGTCCAGGTGAGGCCCCGATGTGGAACTGAGAAACCAGGTCCCATGATGCCCATATGAGGACCTGAGTCACCAGGTTCAGGCGAGGTCCCTGTCGGAACCACTCACCTCGTCCAGGTGAGGCCCATGTGGGACCACAGTCACCAGGTCCAGGTGAGGCCCAGGTATGTAAGTGAGTAACCAGGTCCCAATGATGCCCAGGTAAGGACCAGAGTCAACAGGTCCAGATGAGCCCCAGATGGAGCATATTCACTAGGTCCAGGTGAGGCCCTGTTGAGGACCAGAGTCACCAGATCTGGTTGAGGCCTAGAGGGGTACCAGAATCACTTGGTTCAGGTGACATCCAGATGGGGACCAGAGTCACCAGGTCAGGGTGAGGCCCAGAGAGGTTCCAGAGTCACCATGTCCAGGTAAACCTAAGGTGTGGAACAGAGTCACCAGTTCTGGGAGACGCGCAGATAGGATCAGAGCCACCAGTTGTGAGGAGTAGATTTACCAGGTCCTTTTGAGGACCAGTTGAGGACCAGTGTCCCCAGCTCCGGGTGAGTCCCAGAGGGGGACCAGAGTCACCCGGTTCTGGTGATATATAGGTGGGGGCCAGAGTCACCACGTCACGGTGAGGCCCAGAGCAGGACGAGAATCACTAGGACCAGGTGAAGCCCCGATGTGGAACTGAGAAACCAGGTGAATGATGCCCATATGAGGACCTGAGTCACCAGGTCCAGGTGATGTCCCTGTGGGAACCAGTCACCTCCTCCAGGTGAGGCCCAGGTGGGACCACAGTCACCAGGTCCAGGTGAGGCCCAGGTATAGAAGAGAGTATCATGGTCCCAATGATGCCCAAGTATGGACCAGAGTCAACAGGTCCAGATGAGGCGCAGGTGGGAAGCATAGTCACTAGGTTCCGGTGAGACCCAGTTGAGGACCAGAGTCACCAGGTCTAGTTGAGGCCTAGAGGGGTTCCAGATTCACCTGGTCTAGGTGACATCCAGATGGGGACCAGAGTCACCATGTCAGGGTGAGACCCAGAGGGGATCGAGAGTCATCATGTGCAGGTGAGGCTCAGGCGTGGAACAGAGTATCCAGGTCATAAAGTTCCACAAGTGAAGACCAGAGTCACCAGATCTGGCTGAGGCCCAGTTAGGATCAGAGTCACCAGTTCCAGGTGAGGCCAAGAAGGAGTGCAGAGCAATCAGGTCCAGGTGGGGAACAAAGACACCAGTACCTGGTGAGGCACAGATGGGGACCAGATTCACCAGGTCCAGGTGAGGCCCAGGTGCTGACCAGGGTTACCAGTTCCGGGTAGGATAAGGTAAGGTCCAGATTCACAAGGTCCAATTTAGGCCCACATGGGGACCTTTTTCACCAGGTATGGGTGAGGCCCAGGTGGCAACCCCACTCACCAGGTCCATGTGAGGCCAACCTGCAGGCAATGTAGAGGAACCATGTCCCGATGATGCCCAGGTAGGGATCAGAGTTACCAGGTCCAGGTGAGGCCAACCTGAAGGCCATGCATTGGAACCATGTCCCGATGATGCCCAGGTAGGGACCAGAGTCACCAGGCCCAAATGAGGCCCAGAAGGAGCATATTCACTAGGTCCAGGTGAGGCCCAGTTGAGGACCAGAGACACCAGATCTGGTTGAGGCCTAGAGGGGTACCAGAATCACCTGGTCCAGGTGACATCCAGATGGGTCCAGGGTCACCAGGTCAGGGTGAGGCCCAGAGGGGTTCCAGAGTCATCATGTCCAGGTGAGGCTCAGGTGTGGAACAGAGTCACCAACTACCAAAGATGCCCAGGTGAGGACCAGAGTCACCAGATCTGGGTGACGTGCAGATAGGATCAGAGCCACCAGTTCCAGGTAAGGCCAAGAAAGAGTCCACAGCAATCAGGTCCAGGTGGGGAACAAAGGCACCAGGACTGGGTGAGGCCCAGATGGAGACCAGATTCATTCACCAGGTCCAGGTGAGGCCCAGGTGGTGACCGGAGTCCCCGGGTCTAGTAGAGGACCAGGTAAGGACCAGATTCTCCAGGTCCAAGAGGCACACGTGGGGACCTGAGTCACCAGGTATGGGTGTGGCCCAGGTGGCAACCCCACTCACCAGGTCCAGGTGAGGCCAACATGCATGCCAGAGTCACCAGATCCACGTGAGGCCTTAGTGGGGACCAGAGTCACTAGGTAAATGTGAGTCTACAAGAACACCACAGTCACCAGGTCCAGGTGTGGTTCATGTGGGAACAAGAGTCACCAGGTCCAGGAGAGACCCAGGTGGGGACCACAGTTACCAGATCCAGATTGAGGCCTAGGTGGGGGGACCAGATTCATCAGGACCACCTGAGGCCAAAGTGTGGACCAAAGTTATCATGTTCAGGTGAGGCCCCGTTGGGAAACAGAGTAACCATGTCCCATTGATGTCAGGTGGGAAAAGAGTCACAGGCCCAGAAGAGGCCTAAGTGAGGAGTAGATTCACCAGGTCCTGTTGAGGCCCAGTTGAGGACCAGGGTCCCCATCTCCGGGTGAGTCCCAGAGGGTAACCAGAGTCACCCGGTTCTGGTGATATCCAGGTGGGGACCAGAGTCACCAGGTCAGGGTGAGGCTCAGTGGGGATCCAGAGTCATCATGTCCAGGTGAGACTCAGGTGTTGAACAGAGTCACCAGGTACCATTGATACCCAGGTGAGGATCACAGTCAACAGTTCTGGGTGAGACCCCGTTAGGATCAGAGTCAGCAGTTCCAGGTGAGGCCAAGAAGGAGTCCACAGCAATCAGGTCCAGGTGGGGAACAAAGTCACCAGGACTGTGTGAGGCCCAGATGGGGACCAGATTCACCATGTCCAGGTGATTCCCAGGTGATGACCAGAGTTACCAGTTCCCGGTGAGGACCAGGTAAGGACCAGATTCACAAGGTCCAAGTGAGGCCCACGTTGGGACCTTTGTCACCAGGTATGGGTGAGGCCCAGGTGGCAATCCCACTCACCGGGGCCAGGGGAGGCCATCCTACAGGCCATGGAGAGGAACCATGTCCCGATTGTGCCCAGGTAGGGACCAGAGTTACCAGGTCCAGGTCAGGCCAACCTGCAGCCCATTCAGTGGAACCATGTCCCGATGAGGCCCAGGTAAGGAACATAGTCACCAGGTCCAAATGAGGCCAAGATGGAGCATATTCACTAGGTCCAGGTGAGGCCCTGTTGAGGACCAGAGTCACCAGATCTGGTTGAGGCCTAGAGGGGTACCAGAATCACCTGGTCCAGGTGACATCCAGATGGGGACCAGAGTCACCAGGACAGGGTGAGGCACAGAGTGGTTGCAGAGTCATCATGTCCAGGTGAGGCTAGGTGTGGAACAGAGTCACCAGGTACCAATGATGCCATGGTGATGACCAGAGTCACCAGGTCTGGGTGACGCGCAGATAGGGTCAGACTCACCAGTTCCAGGTGAGGCCAAGAAGGAGTCCACAGCAATCAGGTCCAGGTGGGGAACAAAGTCAACAGGACTGGAAGAGGCCCAGATTGGGACCAGATTCACCAGGTCCAGGTGATTCCCAAGTGGTGACCAGAGTTACCAGTTCCGGGTGAGGACCAGGTAAGGACCAGATTCACCAGGTCCAAGTGAGACCCACTTGGGGACCTGTGTCACCAGGCATGGGTGAGTCTCAGGTGACAACCCCACTCACTAGGTCCAAGTGAGGCCAACATGCAGGCCATGCCGAGGAACTATGTCCCGATGATGCCCAGGTGGGGTCTAGATTTATCAAGTCCAGGTGAGTCACACCTGCAGGCCATGCAGTGGAACCATGTCCTGGTAATGCCGAGGTAGGGATCAGAATCACCATGTCTAAATGAGGCCCAGATGGAGCATATTCACTAGGTCTAGGTGAGGCCCAGTTGAGGACCAGAGTCACCAGATCTGGTTGAGCCCTATAAGGGTACAAGAATCACCTGGTCCAGGTGACATCCAGATGGGGACCAGAGTCACCAGGTCAGGGTGAGGCCCAGAGAGGTTCCAGAGTCATCATGTCCAAGTGAGGCTCAGGTGTGGAACAGAGTCACCAGATACCAATGATGCCCAGTTGAGGACCAGATTCACCAGGTCTGGGTGACGCGCAGATACTAACAGAGTCACCAGTTCCAGGTGAGGCCAAGAAGGAGTCCACAGCAATCAGGTCCAGGTGGGGAACAAAGTCACCAGGACTGGGTGAGGCCCAGGTGGTGATCAGAGTCCCCGGGTCTAGGAGAGGACCAGGTAAGGACCAGATTCACCAGGTAGAAGAGGCCCACGTGGGGACCTGAGTCACCAATATGGGTGAGGCCCAGGTGGCAACCCCACTCACCAGGTCCATGTGAGGCCAACCTGCAGGCCAGAGTCACCAGATCCAAGTGAGGCTCTAGTGGGTACCGAAGTCACTAGGTAAATGTGAGTCTACAAGAACACCACAGTCACAAGGTCCAGGTGTGGTTCATGTGGGAACGAGAGTCACCAGGTCCAGGTGAGACCCAGGTGGGGACCAGAGTCACCAGGTCCAGATTGAGGCCTAGGTGGGGGGAACAGAGTCATCAGGACCAGTTGAGGACAAAGTGTGGAGCAAAGTTATCATGTCCAGGTGAGGCCCAGGCGGGGAACAGAGTAACCATGTCCCATTGATGCCAGGTGGGAAAAGAGTCACAAGGTCCAGACGAGGCCTAAGTGAGGAGTAGATTCACCAGGTCCTGTTGAGTCCCAGCTGAGGACTAGTGTCCCGAGCTCCGGGTGATCCCAGAGGGGGACCAGAGTCACCCGGTTCTGGTGATATCCAGGTGGGGACCAGAGTCACCACGTCAAGGTGAGGCCCAGAGGGAGACGAGAATCACTAGGTACAGGTGAGGCCCCGATGTGGAACTGAGAAACCAGGTCCCATGATGCCCATATGAGGACCTGAGTCACCAGGTCCAGGTGAGGTCCCTGTGGGAACCAGTCACCTCGTCCAGGTGAGGCCCAGGTAGGACCACAGTCACCAGGTCCACGTGAGGATCAGGTATATAAGAGAATATCAGGTCCAATGATGCCCAGGTAAGGACCTGAGTCAACAGGTCCAGGAGAGGACCAAATATGGATCAGTGTCATTGTGTTCCAGGTGAGGCCAGATGGAGACCACAGGAACCAGGTCCAGGAGAGCCCCATATGGGAACCAGAGACACCAGATGCAGGTGAGGTCCAGGAGGGACCACAGTCACAAGGTCCAGGTGAGGCGCAGGTGGCAACAGGATTCACCAAGTCCAGGTGAGGCCCAGGTGGCGACCAGTCACCAGATCCAGGTGCGGACCAGCTAAGGACCAGATTTACCAGGACCAAGTGAAGCCCAAGGGGTCACCAGATCACCAGGTAAGGGTGAGGCCCAGAGGGGAACCAGAGTAACCAGTTTAGTTTGAGGCCCAGAATGGGACCAGAGGTCCCTGGTCAAAGTGAGGCCCAGGTGTGGAATAGAGTATCCAGGTCCCAATGATGCCTGGGTGAGGACCAGAGTCACTAGGGCCATGCAGGCCCAGATGGGGAACAGAATCACTAGGTCCTGGTGAGGCATAGAATAAGACCACAGTCAGCAGTATCAGGTGAGCCCCTTCTGGGAACCAGCGCCACTCTATCCAGCTGAGTCCCAGGTCCATGTGAGGCCCACGTGAGGACCAGATTCATCAGGTCGAATTGGCATAGCTGGGGACAAGAGTCACCAGGTCTGGGTGCGGCCTAGGTGGGGCAAGATTCAGCAGTTCTGAGTTAAGTCAAAGTGGGGACGAGAGACACCAGGTCCAGGTGAGGTCAAACTGAGGACCAGAGGCACCAGATCCAGGTGAGGTCGATGTTGGAAAGAGAGTCACCAGATCCAGGTGAAGTCCAGGTGGGGACCAGAGTCACTAGGTCCAGATGAGGCCCACGTGAGGATCAGAGTTACCAGATACACGTGAGGCCCCGGCGGGGATCAGAGCCAACAGGTCCATGTGAGGCCGGCTTGGGGACCATGGGCAACAGGTCTACTTGAGGCCCAGGTGTGGAACACAGTAAGCAGGTCCAGGTGAGTCCCCGGTGGTGACAAGAGTCACCACGTCCAGTTGAGGTCCAGTTGGGGACCACGTCACTAGGTACAGGGGAGGCCCTTGAAAGAACCAGAGTCAACAGTTCGAGGTCAGGCGCAGGTGGCAACCAGGGTCAGCAGGTCCAAGTCAGGCCAAAGCGGGCTTCACAGTCACTAGGGCACGGTGACACCCAGAGGGGGACCAGAGTCACCTGGTCCAGGTGAGGTCCAGTTGTGGAACACAGTCACCGGGTCCCAATTTTGCCCAGTTGAGGACCATGGTCAACAGGGCCAGGTGAGGCCCAGATGGGGACCGGAGTCCCCAAATCCAGGTGAAGCACAGGTGGGGACCACAGTCACCAGATCCAGGGTAGTCTCAGGTGCAGATCAGAATGACCAGGTCCAGGTGAGGTGCAGGTGGCCACCACAATCACCAGGTCCCGGTGAGGCCCTGATGCGGACCAGAGTCACGAGGTACATGAGATGCTAGAAACACTGCAGCCACCAGGTCCATATGATGTCCATGTGGGAACGAGAATCACCAGTCACAGGTGAGGACCAGGTGGGGATCCGACTCACCATGTCCAGGTGAGACCCAGGTGGGAACCAGTGTCACCATGTCCAGGTGTGGCCCAGGTGAAGGCCAGAGTAAATAGGTCCGGCTGGGTCACTGTTATTGAACAGTGTAACCATATCCTGATGCTACCGAGGTGGGTAACAGAGACACCAGGTCCTGTTGAGGCATAGGTGGGACCAGAGACAAGAGGTCCAGGTGAGGTCCCGAAGGGAACCACAGTCTCCAGGTCAGGTGAGGCCATGCTTAGGATCAGAGTCACCAGTTACAGGTGAGGCCCAGGTGGAGCCAGAGTCACCTGGTAGAGAAGAGGCCAAAGTCAGGACCAGTGTTACCAGCATCAGGTCAGTCCCAGGGGGGAATAGAGTAACCATGTCCCGATGATGCCCAGGTAGAACCAGAGTCACCATGTCCAGATGAGGCGCAGGTGGGGAGCATATTCACTAGGTCCCGGTGAGGCCCAGTTGAGGACCAGGGTAACCAGGTCTAGTTGAGGCTTAGAGAGGTACCAGATTCACCTGCTCTAGGTGACATCCAGATGGGGAGCAGAGTCACCATGTCAGGCTGAGGCCCAGAGGGGATCCAGAGTCATCATGTCCAGGTGAGGCTCAGGTGTGGAACAGAGTATCCAGGTCATAATGATCCACAGGTGAGGACCAGAGTCACCAGATCTGGGTGAGGCCCAGTTAGGATCAGAGTCACCAGTTCCAGGTGAGGCCAAGAAGGAGTCCACAGCAATCAGGTCCAGTTGGGGAACAAAATCACCAGGACTGGGTGAGGCCCAGATGGGGACCAGATTCACCAGGCCCAGGTGATTCCCAGGTGTTGACCAGGTTACCAGTTCCGGGTTAGGCCCAGGTAAGGACCAGATTCCCCAGGTCCAACTGAGGCCACGTGGGGACCTGTGTCACCAGGTATGGATGAGCCCCAGGTGGCAACCATACTCACCAGGTCCAGGTGAGGCCAACTTGCATGCCATGCAGTGGAACCATGTCCCCATGATGCCCCGGTAGGGACCAGAGTCACCAGGTCCAAATGAGGACCAGATGGAGCATATTCACTACGTCCATGTGAGGCCCAGTAGAGGCCTAGAGTCACCAGATCTGGTTGAGGCCTAGAGGGGTACCAGAATCACCTGGTCCAGGTGACATCCAAATGGGGACCACAGTCAAAATGTGAGGGTGAGGCCCAGAGAGGTTCCAGAGTCATCATGTCCAGGTGAGGCTCAGGTGTGGAACAGAGTCACCAGGTACCAAAGATGCCCAGGTTAGGACCCGAGTCACCAGATCTGGGTGACGCGCAGATAGGATCAGAGTCACCATTTCCAGGTGAGGCCGAGAAATAGTCCACAGCAATCAGGTCAAGGTGGGGAACAAAGTCACCAGGACTGAGTGAGGCCCAGATGGGGACCAGATTCACCAGGTCAGGGTGAGGCCCAGAGAGGTTCCAGAGTCATCATGTCCAGGTGAGGCTCAGGTGTGGAACAGAGTCACCAGGTACCAATGATGCCCAGGTGAGGACCAGAGTCACCAGGTCTGGGTGACGCTCAGATAGGATCAGAGTAACCAGGTCCAGGTGAGGCGAAGAAAGAGTCCACAGCAATCAGATACAGGTGGTTAACAAAGTCACCAGGCCTGGGTGAGGCCCAGATGGGGATCAGATTCACCAGGTCCAGGTAGGCCCAGGTGGTGACCAGAGACCCCGGGGCTGGGAGAAGACCAGGTAAGGACCAGATTCACCAGGTCCAAGAGGCCCACGAGGGGACCTGACTCACCAGGTATGGGTGAGGCCCAGGTGGCAACCCCACTCACAAGGTCCAGGTGAGGCCAACCTGCAGGCCAGAGTCACCAGATCCAGGTGAGGCCCTAGTGGGGACCGGAGTCACCAGGTAAATGTGAGTCTACAAGAACACCACAGTGACCAGGTCCAGGTGTGGTTAATGTGGGAACGAGAGTCCCCAGGTCCAGGTGAGACCCAGTTGGGGACAACAGTCACTAGGTGCAGATTGAGGCCTAGGTGGGGGACCAGATTCATCAGGAGCAGTTGAGGCCAAACTGTGGAGCAGGGTTGTCATGTCCAGGTGAGGCCCAAGTAGGGAACAGAGTAACCATGTCCCATTGATGTTAGGTGGGAAAAGAGTCACAAGGTCCAGACGAGGCCTAAGTGAGGAGTAGATTCACCAGGTCCTGTTGAGGCCCAGTTGAGGACCAGTGTCCCCAGCTCCGGGTGAGTCCCAGAGGGTGACCAGAGTCACCCGGTTCTTGTGATCTCCAGGTGGGGACCAGAGTCACCACGTCAGGGTGAGGCCCAGAGGGGGACGAGAATCACTAGGTCCAGGTGAGGCCAAGATGTGGAACTGAGAAACCATGTTCCATGATGCCCATATGAGGACCTGAGTCACCATGTCCAGGTGAGGTCCCTGTTGAAACCAGTCACCTCGTCCAGGTGAGGCCCAGGTGGGACCACAGTCACCAGGTCCAGGTGAGGCCCAAGTTATAAAGGAGTATCCAGCTCCCAATGATTTCCAGTTAAGGACCAGAGTCAACAGGTCCAGGAGAGGCCCAAATATGGATCAGAGTCATTGTGCTTCAGGTGAGGCCAGATGGAGACCACATGAACCAGGTCCAGGAGAGTACCATATGTTATCCAGAGCCACCAGATCCAGGTGAGGTCCAGGTGGGACCACAGTTACAAGGTCCAGGTGAGGCGCAGGTGGCAACAGGATTCACCAAGTCCAGGTGAGGCCCAGGTGGCGACCACTCACCACATCCAGGTGCTGACCAGCTAAGGACCAGATTCACCAGGCCCAAGTGAAGCGTAAGGGGTGTCCAGAGTCACCAGGTAAGGGTGAGGACCAGAGGGGGCACCAGAGTAACCAGTTAATTTGAGGCCCAGAATGGGACCAGCGATCCCTAGTCAAAGTGAGGCCCAGGTGTCGAATAGAGTATCCAGGTCCCAATGATGCCTGGGTGAAGACCAGAGTCACTAGAGCCATGCAGGCCCAGATGGGGAACAGAATCACCAGGTCCTGGTGTGGCATAGATTAAGATCACAGTCAGCAGTATCAGGTGAGCCCCTTGTGGGAACCAGAGCCACTCTATCCAGCTGAGTCCCAGGTCCATGTGAGGCCCACGTGAGGACCAGATTCAACAGGTCGAATTGAGGCATAGCTGGGGACAAGAGTCACCAGGTCTGGGTGCGGCCTAGGTGGGGGAAGATTCAGCAGTTCTGAGTTAGGTCAAAGTGGGGACGAGAGACACCAGGTCCAGGTGAGGTCAAACTGAGCACCAGAGTCACCAGATCGAGGTGAGGTCCAGGTGGGGACCAGAGTCACCAGGTCCAGGAGAGGTCCAGGTGGGGACCAGAGTCACCAGGTCCAGGAGAGGTCCAGGTGAGGACCAGAGTCACCGGATCCAGGTGAAGTCCAGGTGGGGACAAGAGTCACTAGGTCCAGATGAGGCCCAGGTGAGGATCAGAGTTACCAGATACACGTGAGGCCCCGGCGGGGATCAGAGCCAACAGGTCCATGTGTGGCCGGCTTGGGGACCATGGGCAACAGGTCTACTTGTGGCCCAGGTGTGGAACACAGTAAGCAGGTCCAGGTGAGTCCCCGGTGGTGACAAGAGTCACCACGTCCAGTTGAGGCCCAGTTGGGGACCAGGATCACTAGGTACAGGGGAGGCATTTGAAAGAACCAGAGTCAACAGTTCGAGGTCAGGCGCAGGTGGCAACCAGGGTCAGCAGGTCCAAGTCAGGCCAAAGCGGGGTTCACAGTCACTAGGGCACAGTGAGACCCAGAGGGGGACCAGAGTCACCTGGTCCAGGTGAGGTCCAGTTGTGGAACACAGTCAACGGGTCCCAATTTTGCCCAGTTGAGGACCATGGTCAACAGGGCCAGGTGAGGCCCAGATGGGGACCGGAGTCCCCAAATCCAGGTGAAGCCCAGGTGGGGACCACAGTCACCAGATCCAGGGTAGTCTCAGGTGCAGACCAGAATCACCAGTTCCTGGTGAGGTGCAGGTGGCAACGACACTTACCAGGTCCCGGTGAGGCCCTGGTGCGGACCAGAGTCACGAGGTACATGAGAAGCTAGGAACACTGCAGCCACCATGTCCATATGATGTCCATGTGGGAACGAGAATCACCAGTTACAGGTGAGGACCAGGTGGGGATCTGACTCACCATGTCCAGGTGAGACCCAGGTGGGTACCAGTGTCACCATGTCCAGGTGTGGCCCAGGTGAAGGCCAGAGTAAATAGGTCCAGCTGGGTCACTGTTAATGAACAGTGTAACCATATCCTGATGCTACGGAGGTGGGTACCGAGACACCAGGTCCTGTTGAGGCCCAGTTGGGACCAGAGTCATGAGGGCCAGGTGAGGTCCCGATGGGAACCACAGTCACCAGGTCAGGTGAGGCCATGCTTAGGATTAGAGTCACCAGTTACAGGTGAGGCCCAGGTGGAGCCAGAGTCACCTGGTACAGAAAAGGCCAAAGTCAGGACCAGTGTTACCAGGATCAGGTCAGTCCCAGTGGGGAATAGAGTAACCATGTCCTGATATGCCCACATAGAACCAGAGTCACCATGTCCAGATGAGGCGCAGGTGGGGAGCATATTCACTAGGTCCCGGTGAGGCCCAGTTGAGGACCAGAGTCACCAGGTCTAGTTGAGGCCTAGACGGGTACCAGATTCACCTGGTCTAGGTGACATCCAGATGGGGACCAGAGTCACCATTTCAGGGTGAGGCCCCGAGGGGATCCAGAGTCATCGTGTCCAGGTGATGTTCAGGTGTGGAACAGAGTATCCAGGTCATAATGATCCACAGGTGAGGACCAGAGTCACCAGATCTGGGTGAGGTTCAGTTAGGATCAGAGTCACCAGTTCCAGGTGAGGCCAAGAAAGAGTCCACAGCAATCAGGTCCAGGTGGGGAACAAAGTCACCAGGACTGGGTGAGGAGGCCCAGATGGGGAAGATTCACCACGCCCAGGTGATTCCCAGGTGGTGACCAGGTTACCAGTTCCGGGTGAGGACGAGGTAAGGACCAGATTCACCAGGTCCAAGTGAGGCTCACGTGGGCCCTGTGTCACCAGGTATGGGTGAGGCCCAGGTGGCAACACCACTCCCCAGGTCCAGGTGAGACCAACCTGCAGGCCATGCAGAGGAACCATGTCCCGATGATGCCAGATAGGGACGAGAGATACCAGGTCCAGCTGAGGCCAACCTGCAGGCCATGCAGTGGATACATGTCCCGATGAGGACCAGGTAAGGACCAGATTCACCAGGTCCAAATGACTCCCAGATGGAGCATATTCACTAGGTCCAGGTGAGGCCCACTTCAGGACTAGAGTCACCACATCAGGTTGAGGCCTACAGGGGTACCAGAATCACCTGGTACAGGTAACATCCAGATGGGAACCAGAGTCACCAGGTCTGGGTGAGGACCAGAGAAGTTCCAGACACATCATGTCCAGGTGAGGCTCAGGTATGGAACAGAGTCACCAGGTACCAATGATGCCCAGATGAGGACCAGAGTCAACAGGTCTGGGTGACGCGCAGATAGGATCAGATTCACCAGATCCATGTGCGGCCAAGAAAGAGTCCACAGCAATCAGGTCCAGGTGTGGAACAAAGTCACCAAGAATGGGTGAGTCCCAGATGGGGACCAGATTCACCAGGTCCAGGTGAGGCCCAGGTGGTGACCAGAGTCATCGGGTCTGGGAGAGGACCAGGTAAGGACCAGATTCACCAGATCCTAGCGGCCCACGTGGGGACCTGAGTCACCAGGTATGGGTGAGGCCCAGGTGGCAACCCCACTCAACAGGTCCAGGTGAGGCCAATCTGCAGGCCAGAGTCACCAGATCCAGGTGAGGCCCTAGTGGGGACCGGAGTCACCAGGTAAATGTGAGTCTACAAGAACACCACAGTCACCAGGTCCAGGTGTGGTTCATGTGGGAACGAGAGTCACCAGGTCCAGGTGAGACCCAGGTGGGGACCACAGGCACCAGGTCCAGATTGAGGACTAGGTGTGGGGACCAGAGTCATAAGGACTTGTTGAGGCCAAAGTGTAGAGCAAAGTTATCATGTCCAGGTGAGACCCAGGTGGGAAACAGAGTAACCATGTCCCATTGATGCCAGGTGGGAAAAAAGAGTCACAAGGTCCAGAGGAGGCCTAAGTGAGGAGTAGATTCACAAGGCCCTGTTGAGGCCCAGTTGACGACAAGTGTAGCCAGTCCCGGGTGAGTCCCAGAGGGGGACCAGAGTCACCCGGTTCTGGTGATATCCAGCTGGGGACCAGCGTCAACACGTCAGGGTGAGGCCCAGAGGGGACGAGAATCACTAGGTCCAGGTGAGGCCCCGATGTGGAACTGAGAAACCAGGTCCCATGATGCCCATATGAGGACCAGAGTCACCAGGTCCAGGTGAGGTCCCTGTGAGAACCAGTCACCTCGTCCAGGTGAGGCCCCGGTGGGACCACAGTCACCAGGTCCAGGTGAGGCCGAGGTATATAAGAGAGTATCCAGGTCCCAATGATGCCCAGGTAAGGACCAGAGTCAACAGGTCCAGGAGAGGCCCAAATATGGTTCAGAGTCATTGTGTTCCATGTGAGGCCAGATGGAGACCACAGGAACCAGGTCCAGGAGGGCCCCATAAGGGAACCAGAACCACCAGATCCAGTTGATGTCAGGGTGGGACCACAGTCACAACGTCCAGGGGAGGCGCAGGTGGCAACAGGATTCACCAAGTCCAGGTGAGGCCCAGGGGGCGACCGGTCACCAGATCAAGGTGCGGACCACTTAAGGACCAGATTCACCAGGCCCAAGTGAAGCCCAAGGGGTGACCAGTGTCACCAGGTAGGAGTGAGGTCCAGAGGTGGAACCAGAGTAACCAGTTTAGTTTGAGGCCCAGAATGTGACCAGAGGTCCCTGGTGAATGTGAGGCCCAGGTGTGGAATAGAGTATCCAGATCCCAATGATGCCTGGGTGAGGAGCAGAGTTACTAGGGCCATGCAGGCCCAGATGGGGAACAGAATCACTAGGTCCTGGTGAGGCATAGAATAAGACCAGAGTCAGCAGTATCAGGTGAGTCCCTTGTGGGAACCAGTGCCACTCTATCCAGCTGAGTCCCACGTCCATGGAGGCCCACGTGAGGATCAGATTCATCAGGTCGAATTGAGGCATAACTGGGGACAAGAGTCACCAGGTCTGCGTGCGGCCTATGTGGGGCAAGATTCAGCATTTCTGAGTTAGGTCAAAGTGGGGACGAGAGACACCAGGTCCAGGTGAGGCCAAACTGAGGACCAGATCACCAGATGCAAGTGAGGTCCATGTTGGAAAGAGAGTCACCAGGTCCAGGAGAGGTTCAGGTATGGACCAGTGTCACCAGTTCCAGGTGATATCCAGGTGGGGACCAGAGTCACCAGATCCAGGTGAAGCCCAGGTGGGTTTCAGAGTCACTAGGTCCACATGAGGCCCAGGTGAGGCCCAGAGATACCAGGTACACGTGAGGCCCCGGTGGGCATCAGAGGCAACAGGTCCATGTGAGGCCGGCTTGGGGCCATGGTCAACATGTCGACTTGAGGCCCAGGTGTGGAACACAGTAACCAGGTCCAGGTGAGTCCCCGGTGGTGACAAGAGTCACCAGGTCCAGATGAGGCGCAGGTGGGGAGCATGTTCACTAGATCGCGGTGAGGCCCAGTTGAGGACCAGAGTCACCAGGTCTAGTTGAGGCCTAGAGGGGTACCAGATTCACCTTGTCTAGGTGACATCCAGTTGGGGACCAGAGTCACCATGTCAGGCTGAGGCCCAGAGGGGATCCAGAGTCATCATGTCCAGGTGAGGCTCAGGTGTGGAACAGAGTATCCAGACCATAATATTCCAAGGTGACCAGACTTACCAATTCTGGTTGAGGACCAGGTAAGGACCAGAATCACCAAGTCCAAGTGAGACCCACTTGGGGACCTGTGTCACCAGGCATGGGGGAGGCCCATGTGGCAACCCCACTCACCAGGTCCAGGTGAGGCCAACCTGCAGGCCATGCAGAGGAACCATGTCCCGATGATGCCCAGGTAGGGACCAGAGTTACCAGGTCCAGGTGAGGTCAACCTGCAGGCCATGCAGTGGAACCATGTCCTGATGATGCCCAGGTAGGGACCAGAATCACCAGGTCCAATGAGGCCCAGATGGAGCATATTCACCAGGTCCAGGTGAGGTCCAGTGAAGGACCAGAGACACCAGATCTGGTTGTGGCCTAGAGGGGTACCAGGATCACCTGGTTCAGGTGACATCCTGATGGGGACCAGAGTCACCAGGTCAGGATGAGACCCAGAGAGGTTCCAGAGTCATCATGTCCAGGTGAGGCTCAGGTGTGGAACAGAGTCACCAGGTACCAAAGATGCCCAGGTGAGGACCAGAGTCACCAGGTCTGGGTGACGGGCAGATAGGATCAGAGTCACCAGTTCCAGGTGAGGACAAGAAAGAGTCCACAGCAATCAGGTCCAGGTGGGGAACAAAGTCACCAGGACTGGGTGAGACCCAGATGGGGACCAGATTCACCAGATCCAGGTGAGGCCCAGGTGGCGACCAGAGTCCCCGGGTCTGGGAGAGGACCAGTTGAGAATCAGATTCACCAGGTCCAAGAGGCCCACGTGGTGACCTGAGTCACAAGGTATGGGTGAGGCCCAAGTGTCAACCCCACTCACCAAGTCCAGGTGAGGCCAAGCTGCAGGCCAGAGTCACCAGATCCAGGTGAGGCCCTAGAGGGGACCGTAGACAACAGGTAAATGTGAGTCTACAAGAGCACCACAGTCACCAGGTCCAGGTGTGGTTAATGTGGGAATGAGTGTCACCAGGACCAGGTGAGACCCACGTGGGGACCACAGTCACCAGGTCCAGAATGAGGCCTAAGTGCGGGAACCAGAGTCATCAGGACAAGTTGAGGCCAAAGTGTGGAGCAAAGTTATCATGTCCAGGTGAGGCCAAGGTGGGGAACAGAGTAACCATGTCCCATTGATGCCAGGTGGGAAAAGAGTCACAAGGTTCAGACGAAGACTAAGTGAAGAGTAGATTAACCACGTCCTGTTGAGGCCCAGTAGAGGGCCAGTGTCCCCAGCTCCAGGTGATTCCCAGAGGGGGACCAGAGTCACCCGGTTCTGCTGATATCCAGGTGGGGATCAGAGTCACCACGTCAGGGTGAGGCCCAGAGGGGGACGAGAATCACTAGGTCCAGGTGAGGCCCCGATGTGGAACTGAGAACCCAGGTCCCATGATGCCCATATGAGGACCTGAGTCACCAGGTCCAGGTGAGGTCCCTGTGGGAACCAGTCACCTCGTCCAGGTGAGGCCCAGGTGGGACCACAGTCACCAGGTCCAGGTGAGGCCCAGGTATATAAGAGAGTATCCAGGTCCCAATGATGCCCAGGTAAGGACCAGAGTCAACAGGTCCAGGAGAGGCCCAAATATGGATCAGAGTCATTGTGTTCCAGGTGAGACCAGATGCAGACCACAGGAACCAGGTCCAGGAGAGCCCCATATGGGAACCAGAGCCACCAGATCCAGGGGAGGTTCAGTTGGGACCACAGTCAGAAGGTCCAGGGGAGGCGCTGGTGGCAACAGGATTCACCAAGTCCAGGTGAGGCCCAGGTGGCGACCAGTCACCAGATCCAAATGTGGACCAGCTAAGGACCGGATTCACCAGGCCCAAGTGAAGCCCAAGGGGTGACCAGAGTCTCCAGGTAAGGGTGAGTCCCAGAGGGGAACCAGAGTAAACAGTTTAGTTTGAGGCCCAAAATGGGACCAGAGGTCCCGGGTCAAAGTGAGGCCCAGGTTTGTAATAGAGTATCCAGGTCCCAATGATGCCTGGGTGAGGACCAGAGTCACTAGGGCCATGCAGGCCCAGATGGGGAACAGAATCACTAGGTCCTGTTGAGGCATAGAATAAGACCACAATCACCAGTATCGGGTGTGCCCCTTGTGGGAACCAGAGCCACTCTCTCCAGCTGAGTCCCAGGTCCATGTGAGGCCCACGTGAGGACCAGATTCATCAGGTCGAATTGAGGCATAGCTGGGGACAAGAGTCACCAGGTCTGGGTGCGGCCTAGGTGGGGCAAATTCAGCAGTTTGGAGTTAGGTCAAAGTGGGGACGAGAGACAGCAGGTCCAGGTGAGGCCAAACTGAGGAAGAGTCACCAGATCCAGGTGAGGTCCATGTTGGAAAGAGAGTCACCAGGTCCAGGAGAGGTCCAGGTGGGGACCAGAGTCACCAGATAGATGTGAAGTCCAGGTGGGTACCAGAGTCTCCAGATCCAGGTGAAGCCCAGGTGGGGACCAGAGTCACTAGTTCCAGATGAGGCCCAGGTGAGGATCAGAGTTACCAGGTACACGTGATGCCCCGGCGGGGATACAGCCAGAAGGTCCACGTGAGGCCGGCTTGGGAAACATGGTCAACAGGTCTACCTGAGGCCCAGGTGTGGAACACTGTAAGCCTGTCCAGGTGAGTCCCCAGTGGTGACAAGGGTCACCACGTCCAGCTGAGGCCCAGTTGGGGACCAGGATCACCAGGTACAGGGTAGGCCCTTGAAAGAACCAGAGTCAACAGTTGGAGGTCAGGCGCAGTTGGCAACCAGGGTCAGCAGGTCCAAGTCAGGCCAAATTTGGGTTCACAGTCACTAGGGCACGGTGAGACCCAGAGGGGGACCAGAGTCACCTGGTCCAGGTGAGGTCCAGTTGTGGAACACAGTCACGGGTCCCAATTTGGTCCATGTGAAGACCATGGACAACAGGGCCAGGTGAGGCATGGATTGGGACTGGAGTCCCCAAATCCAGGTGAAGCCCAGGTGGGGACCACAGTCATAAGATCCAGGGTAGTCTCAGGTGCAGACCAGAATCACCAGGTCCAGGTGAGGTGCAGGTGGAAACCACACTCACCAGGTCCCGGTGAGGCCCTGGTGCGGACCAGATTCTCGAGGTACATGAGAAGCTAGAAACACTGCAGCCACCAGTTCCACATGATGTCCATGTGGGAACGAGAATCACCAGTTACAGGTGAGGACCAGGTGGGGATCTGACTCACCATGTCCAGGTGAGACCCTGGTGGGAACCAGTGTCACCACGTCCAGGTGTGGACCAGGTGAAGACCAGAGTTAATAGGTCCGCCTGGGTCACTGTTAGTGAACAGTGTAACCATATCCTGATGCTACCCAGGTGGGTACCAGAGACACCAGGCCCTGGTGAGGCACAGGTGGGACCAGAGACATGAGGTCCAGGTGAGGTCCCAATGAGAACCACAGGCACCAGGTCAGGTGAGGCCATGCTTAGAATCAGAGTCACCAGTTACAGGTGAGGCCCAGTTGGAGCCAGAATCACCTGGTACAGAGAAGCCGAAGTCATGGCAAGAGTTACCAGGATTAAGTCAGTCCCAGTGGGGAAAATAGTAAACATGTCCCGATTTTGCCCAGATAGAACCAGCGTCACCAGGTCCAGATGAGGCGCAGGTGGGGAGCATATTCACTAAGTCCCGTTGAGGCCCTGATGAGGACCAGGGTCACCAGGGCTAGTTGAGGCCTAGAGGGGTACCAGATTCACCTTATCTAGGTGACATCCAGATGGGGACATGAGTCACCATGTCAGGCTGAGGCCCAGAGGGGATCCAGAGTCATCATGTCCAGGTGAGGCTCAGGTGTGGAACAGAGTATCCAGGTCATAATGTTCCACAGGTGAGGACCAGAGTCACCAGATCTGGGTGAGGTCCAGTTAGGATCAGAGTCACCAGTTCCAGGTGAGGCCAAGAAGGAGTCCACAGCAATCAGGTCCAGGTGGGGAAGAAAGTCAACAGGACTGTGTGAGGCCCACATGGGGACCAGATTCACCAGGTCCAGGTGATTCACAGGTGGTGACCAGGGTTACCAGGTCCGCGTGAGGACCAGGTAAGGACTAGAGTCACCAGGTCCAAGTGAGGCCCACGTGGGGACCTGTGTCTCCAGGTATGGGTGAGCCCCAGGTGGCAACCCCACTCACTACGTCCAGGTGAGGCCAACCTGGAGGCCATGCAGAGGAACCGTGTCCCGGTGATGCCCAGGTAGGGACCAGAGTTACCAGGTCCAGCTGAGGCCAACCTGCAGGCCATGCAGTGGATCCATGTCCCGAAGATGCCCAGGAAGGAACCAGAGTCACCAGGTCCAAATGAGGCCCAGATGGAGCATATTCAATAGGTCTAGGTGAGGCCCATTTGAGTACCAGAGTCACCAGAACTGGTTGAGGCCTAGAGGGGTACCAGAATCACCTGGTCCAGATGACATCCAGATGGAGACCAGAGTCACCAGGTCAGGGTTAGGACGAAGTGGTTCCAGAACCCAGAGCCTCATGTCCAGGTGAGGCTCAGGTGTGGAACACAGTCACCAGGAACCAATGACGCCCAGGTGAGGACCAGAGTCACCAGGTCTGGGTGACACGCAGATAGGATCAGAGTCACCAGGTCCAGGTGAGGTCATGAAAGAGTCCACAGCAATCAGGTCAAGGTGGGGAACAAAGTCACCAGGACTGAGCGAGGCCCAGATGGGGTCGGATTCACCTGGTCCAGGTGAGGCCCAGGTGGTGACCAGAGTCACCGGGTCTGGGAAAGGACCAGGTACGGACCAGATTCACCAGGTCCAAGGGGCCCACGTGGGGTCCTGAATCACCAGGTATGGGTGATGCCCAGGTTTCAACCCCACTCACCAGGTCCAGGTGAGGCCAACCTGCAGGCCAGAGTCACTAGACCCAGGTGAGGCCCTAGTGAGGACAGGAGTCACCAGGTATATGTGAGTCTACAAGAACACCACAGTCACCAGGTCCAGGTGTGTTTAATGTGGGAACTTAGTCACCAGGTCCAGGTGAGACCCAGGTGGGAACCACAGTCACCAGGTCCAGATTGAGGCCTAGGTGGGGCGACCAGTGTCATCAGAACCAGTTGAGGCCAAAGTGTGGAGCAAAGTTATCATGTCCACGTGAGGCCCAGGAGGGGAAGAGAGTAACAATGTCCCATTGATGCCAGGTGCGAGAAGAGTCACAAGGTCCAGTCGAGGCCTAAGTGAGGAGTAGATTCACCAGGTCCTGTTGAGGCCCAGTTGAAGACCAGTGTCCCCAGCTCCGGGGGAGTCCCAGAGGGGACCAGAGTCACCCGGTACTGCTGATATCCGGGTGGGGACCAGAGTCACCACGTCAGAGTGAGGCCCAGAGGGGGACGAGAATCACTAGGTCCAGGTAAGTCCCCGATGTGTAACTAAGAAACCAGGTCCCATGATGCCCATATGAGGACCTGAGTCACCAGGCCCAGTTGATGTCCCTGTGGGAACCAGTCACCTCGTCCAGGTGAGGCCCAGGTGTACCACCGTTACCAGTTCCAGGTGAGGCCCAGGTATATAAGAGAGTATCCAGGTCCCAATGATGCCTAGGTAAGGACCTGAGTCAACAGGTCCAGCGGAGGCCCAAATATGTATCAGAGTCATTGTGTTCCAGGTGAGACCAGATGCAGACCACAGGAACCAGGTCCAGGAGAGCCCCATATGTTAACCAGAGCCACCAGATCCAGGTGAGGTCCAGGTGGGACCAAAGTCACAAGGTCCAGGTGAGGTGCAGGTGGCAACAGGATTCACCAAGTCCAGGTGAGGCCCAGGTGGCGACCAGTCACCACATCCAGGTGAGGACCAGCTAAGGACCAGATTCACCAGGCCCAAGTGAAGCCCAAGGGGTGACCAGCGTCACCAGGTAAGGGTGAAGCCCAGAGGGGGAACCAGAGTAACCAGTTATTTTGACGCCCAGAATGGGACCAGAGGTCCCTGGTCCAAGTGAGGCCCAGGTGTGGAATAGAGTATCCAGGTCCCAATGATGCTTGGGTGAGGACCAGAGTCACTAGGGCCATGCAGGCCCAGATGGGGAACAGAATCACTTGGTCCTGGTGAGGCATAGAATAAGACCACAGTCAGCAGTATCAGGTGAGCCCCTTGTGGGAACTAGAGCCACTCTATCCAGCTGAGTCCCAGGTCCATGTGAGGCCCACGTGAGGACCAGATTCATCAGGTCGAATTGAGGCATAGCTGGGGACAAGAGTCACCAGGTCTGGGTGCGGCCTAGGTGGGGCAAGATTCAGCAGTTCTGAGTTAGGTCAAAGTGGGGACGAGAGACACCAGGTCCAGGTGAGGCCAAACTGAGGACCAGAGGCACCAGATCCAGGTGAGGTCCATGTTGGAAAGAGAGTCACCAGGTCCAGGAGAGGTCCAGGTGGGTACCAGAGTCACCAGATCCAGGTGAAGTCCTGTTGGGGACCAGAGTCACCAGATCCAAGTGAAGCCCAGGTGGGGACCAGAGTCACTAGGTCCAGATGAGGCCCAGGTGAGGACCAGAGTTTCCAGGTACACGTGAGACCCCGGTGGGATCAGAGGCAACAGGTCCATGTGAGGCCGGCTTGGGGACCATGGTCAACAGGTCTACTTGAGGCCCATGTGTGGAACACAGTAAGCAGGTCCAGGTGAGTCCCCGGTGGTGACAAGAGTCACCACGTCCAGGTGAGACCCAGGTGGGTACCAGGATCACCAGGTACTGGGGAGGCTTTTGAAAGAACCAGAGTCAACAGTTTGAGGTCAGGCACAGGTGGCAACCAAGGTCAGCAGGTCTAAGTCAGGCCAAAGTGGGGTTCAGAGTCATTAGGGCACGGTGAGACCCGGAGGAGGACCAGAGTCACATGGTTCAGGTGAGGTCCAGTTGTGGAACAAAGTCACCGGGTCCCAATTCTGCACAGTTGAGGACCACGGTCAACAGGGCCAGGTTTGGCCCAGATGGGGACCGGAGTCCCCAAATCCAGGTGAAGCCCAGGTGGAGAAGTCAGTCACCAGATCCAGGGTAGTCTCAGGTGCAGACCAGAATCACCAGGTCCAGGTGAGGTGCAGGTGGAAACCACACTCACCATGTCCCGGTGAGGCCCTGGTGGGGACCAGAGTCACGAGGTACATGAGAAGCTAGAAACACTGCAGCCACCAGATCCACATGATGTCCATGTGGGAACGAAAATCACCAGTTACAGGTGAGGACCAGGTGGGGATCCGACTCACCATGTCCAGGTGAGACCCAGGTGGGAACGAGTGTCACCATGTCCAGGTTTGGCCCAGGTGAAGATGAGGCGAAGGTTTGGCCCAGGTCCAGATGAGGCGAAGGTGGGGAGCATATTCACTACGTCCCATTGAGGCCCAGTAGAGGACCAGAGTCACCAGGTCTAGTTGAGGCCTAGAGGGGTACCAGATTCACCTGGTCTAGGTACCTTCCAGATGGGGACATGAGTCACCATGTCAGGGAGAGGCCCAGAGGGGATCCAGAGTCATCATGTCCAGGTGAGTCTCAGGTGTGGAACAGAGCATCCAGGTCATAATGGTCCACAGGTGAGGACCAGAGTCAACAGATCTGGGTGAGGCCCAGTTAGGATCAGAGTCAACAGTTCCAGGTGAGGCTAAGAAGGAGTCCACAGGAATCAGGTCCAGGTGGGGAAAAAAGTCACGAGGACTGGGTGAGGCCCAGATGGGGACCAGATTCACCAGGTCCAGGTGATTCCCAGGTGGTGAACAGAGTTACGAGTTCCAGGTGAGGACCAGGTAAGGACCAGATTCACCAGGTCCAAGTGAGGCCCACGTGGGGACCTGTCACCAGGCATGTGTGAGGCACAAGTGACAACCCCACTCACCAGGTCCAGGTGAGGCCAACCTGCAGGCCATGCAGAGGAACCCTGTCCCGATGATTCCGAGGTAGGGACTAGAGTTCTCAGGTCCAGTGAGGCCAACCTGTAGGCCATGCAGTGGAACATGTCCCGATGATGCCCAGGTAGGAACCAGAGTTACCAGGTCCAGGTGAGGCCAACCTGCAGGCCATGCTTTGGAAACAGGTCCCAATGATGCCCAGGTAGTGATCAGAGTCACCAGGTGCAAATGAGGCCCACATGGAGCATATTCACTAGGTGCAGGTGAGGCCCAGTTGAGGATCACATTCACCAGATCTGGTTGAGTCCTAGAGGGGTACCAGAATCACCTGGACCAGGTGACATCCAGATGGGGACCAGAGTCACCAGGTCAGGGTGAGGCCCAGAGAGGTTCCAGAGTCATCATGTCCAGGTGAGGCTCAGGTGTGGAACAGAGTCACCAGGTACCAATGATGCACAGGTGAGGACCAGAGTCACCAGATCTGGATGACGTGCAGATACGATCAGAGTCACCAGTTCAAGGTGAGGCCAAGAAAGAGACCACAACAATGAGGTCCAGGTGGCGAACAAAGTCACCAGGAATGGGTGAGGCCCAGATGGGGACCAGATTCACCAGGTCCAGATGAGGCCCAGGTGGTGAGCAGAGTCCCCGGGTCTGGGAGAGGTAGAGGTAAGGACCAGATTAACAGGTCAAAGAGGCCCACGTGGGGACCTGAGTCACCAGATATGTGTGAGGCCCAGGTGGGAACCCCACTCATCAGGTCCAGGGGAGGCCAACATGCAGGCCAGAGTCACCAGATCCAGGTGAGGACCCAGTGGGGACCGGAGTCACCAGGTAAATGTGAGTCTACAAGAACACCACAGTCACCAGGTCCAGGTGTGGTTCATGTGGGAACGAGAGTCACCAGGTCCAGGTGAGACCCAGGTGGGGACCACAGTCACCAGTTCGAGATTGAGGCCTAGGTGGGGGGACCAGATTCATCAGGACCAGTTGAGGCGAAAGTGTTGAGCAAAGTTATCATGTCCAGTTGAGACCTAGGTGGGGAACAGAGTAACCATGTCCCATTGATGCCAGTTGGGAAAAGAGTCACAAGGTCCAGACGAGGCCTAAGTGAGGAGTAGATTCACCAGGTCCTGTTGAGGCCGAGTTGAGGATCAGTGTCCCCAGCTCCCGGTGAGTCCCAGAGGGGAACCAGAGTCACCCGGTTCTGGTGATATCCAGGTGGGGACCAGAGTCACCACGTCAGGGTGAGGACCAGAGAGGGACGAGAATCACTAGGTCCAGGTGAGGCCCCGATGAGGACCTGAGTCACCAGGTCCAGTTGAGGTCCCTGTGGGAACCAGTCACCTCGTCCAGGTGAGGCCCAGGTGGGACCACAGTCAGAAGGTCCAGGTGAGGCCCAGGTATATAAGAGAGTATCCAGGTCCCAATGATGCCCAGGGAAGGACCAGAGTCAACAGGTCCAGGAGAGGCCCAAATATGGATCAGAGTCATTGTGTTCTAGGTGAGGCCAGATGGAGACCACAGGAACCAGGACCAGGAGAGCGCCATATGGGAACCAGAGCCACCAGATCCAGGTGAGGTCCAGGTGGGACCACAGTCACAAGGTCCAGGTGAGGCGCAGGTGGCAACAGGATTCACCAAGTCCAGTTGAGGCCCAGGTGGCGACCTGTCACCAGATCCATGTGTGGACCAGCTAAGGACCAGATTCTCCAGGCCCAAGTGAAGCCCAAGGGGTGACTAAAGTCACCAGGAAAGGGTGAGGCCCAGAGGGATAACCAGAGTAACCAGTTTAGTTCGAGGCCCAGAATGGGACCAGAGGTCCCTGGTCAGAGTGACGCCCTGGTGTGTAATAGATTATCCAGATCCCAATGATGCCTGGTTGAGGACCAGAGTCACTAGGGTCATGCAGGCCCAGATGGGGAAGAGAATCACTAGGCTTGGTGAGGCATAGAATAAGACCAGAGTCACCAGAATCAGGTGAGCCCCTTGTGGGAACCAGAGCCACTCAATCCAGCTGAATCCCAGGTCCATGTGAGGCCCATGTGAGGACAAGATTCATCAGGTCGAATTGAGGCATAGCTGGGGACAAGAGTCACCAGGTCTGGGTGCGACCTAGGTGGGGCATGATTCAGCAGTTCTGAGTTAGGTGAAAGTGGGGATGAGAGACACCAGGTCCAGGAGAGGCGAAACTGAGTACCAGAGTCACCAGATCCAGATGAGGTCCATGTTGGAAAGAGAGTCACCAGGTCCAGGAGAGGTCCAGGTGGGACCAGAGTCACCAGATCCAGGTGAGGTCCAGGTGGGGACCAGAGTCACCAGAATCAGGTGAAGCCCAGGTGGGGACCAGAGTCACTAGGTTCAGATGAGGCCCTGGTTAGGACCAGAGATACCAGGTACACGTGAGGCCCCGGTGGGTATCAGAGGCAACAGGTCCATGTGAGGCTGGCTTGGAGACCATGTTCAACAAGTCTACTTGAGGCCCAGATGTGGAACACAGTAAGCAACTCCAGGTAAGTCCCCGGTGGTGACAAGAGTCACCACGTCCAGGTGAGTCCCAGGTGGGGACCAGGATCACCAGGTACAGGGTAGGCCCTTGAACGAACCAGAGTCAACAGTTCGAGGTCAGGCGCAGGTGGCAACCAGCGTCAGCAGGTCCAAATCAGGCCAAAGTTGGATTCACAGTCCATAAGGCACGGTGAGACCCAGAGGGGGAACAGAGTCACATGGTCCAGGTGAGGTCCAGTTGTGGAACACAGTCACCGGGTCCCAATTGTGCCCAGTTGAGGACCAGGGACATCAGGGCCAGGTGAGGCCCAGATGGGGACCGGAGTCCCCAAATCCAGGTGAAGCACAGGTGGGGACCACAGTCACCAGATCCAGGGTAGTCTCAGGGGCAGACAAGAATCAGCAAAGTCCAGGTGAGGTGCAGGTGGCAACCACACTCACCAGGTCCCGGTGAGGCCCTGGTGGGGACCAGAGCCACGAGGTGCATGAGAAGCTAGAAACACTGCAGCCACCAGGTCCACATGATGTCCATGTGGGAACGAGAATCACCAGTTACATTGAGGCCCAGGTGGGGATCAGACTCACCATGTCCAGGTGAGACCCAGGTGAGAACAAGTGTCACCATGTCCAGGTGTTCCCCAGGTGAAGACCACAGTTAATAGGTCCAGCTGGGTCACTGTTATTGAACAGTGTAACCATATCCTGATGCTATCCAGGTGGGGACCAGAGACATCAGGGCCTGGTGAAGCCCAGGTGGGACAAGAGACATGAGGCCCAGGTGAGGTCCCGATGGGAACCACAGTCACCAGGTCAGGTGAGGCCATGCTTAGGTCAGAGTCACCAGTTACAGGTGAGGCCCAGGTTGAGCCAGAGTCACCTGGTACAGAAGAGGTCAAAATCAGGACTAGAGTTACCAGGATCAGGTCAGTCCCAGTGGGGAATAAAGTAACCATGTCCCGATGAAGCCCAGGTAGAACCAGAGTCACCAGGTCCAGATGAGGCGCAGGTGGGGAGCATGTTCACTAGGTCCCGTTGAGGCGCAGTTGAGGACTAGAGTCACCAGGTCTAGTTGAGGCATAGAGGGGTACCAGATTCACCTGGTCTTGGTGATATCCAGATGGGGACCAGAGTCACCATGTCAGGCTGAGGCCCAGAGGGGATCCAGAGTCATCATGACCAGGTGAGGCTCAGGTGTGGAACAGAGTATCCAGGTCATAATGGTCCACAGGTGAGGACCAGAGTCACCAGATCTGGTGAGGACAGTTAGGATCAGAGGCACCAGTTCCCGGTGAGGCCAATAAGGAGATCACACCAATCAGGTCCAGGTGGGGAACAAAGTCACCAGGACTGGGTGAGGCCCAGATGGAGACCAGATTCACAAGGTCCAGGAGATTCCCAGATGATGACCAGTTCCGGGTGAGGATCAAGTAAGGACCATATTCACCAGGTCCAATTGAGGCCCACGTGGGGGCCTGTGTCACCAGGTATGGGTGAGGCACACGTGGCAACCCCACTCACCAGTTCAAGGTGAGGCCAACCTATAGGCCATGCAGAGGAACCGTGTCACGATGATGCACAGGTAGGGACCAGATTTACCAGGTCCAGGTGAGGCCAACCTGCAGGCCATGCGGTGGAACCATGTCCCGATGATGCTCAGGTAGGGACCAGAGTCACCAGGTCCAAATGAGGCCAAGATGGATCATATTCACTAGGTCCAGGTGAGGCCCAGTTGAGGACCAGAGTCACCAGATCTGGTTGAGGCCTAGAGGGGTACCAGAATCCCCTGGTCCAGTTGGCATCCAGATGAGGACCAGAGTCACCAGGTCAGGGTGAGGCCCAGAGAGGTTCCAGAGTCATCATGTCCAGGTGAGGCTCAGGTGTAGAACAGAGTCACCATGTACCAATGATGCTCAGGTGAGGACCAGAGTCACCAGGTCTGGATGACGCACAGATAGGATCAGAGTCACCAGTTCAAGGTGAGGCCAAGAAGGAGTCCACAGCAATCAGGTCCCGGTGGGGAACAAAGCCACCAGGACTGGGTGAGGCCCAGATGGGGACTAGATTCACCAGGTCCAGGTGAGGCCCAGGTGGTGACCAGAGTCCCCGGGTCTGGGAGAGGACCAGGTAAGGACCAGATTCACCAGATACAAGAGGACCACGTGGGGACAGAGTCACCAGGTATGGGTGAGGTCCTGGTGGCCACCCCACTCACCAGGTCCAGGTGAGGCCAACCTGCAGGCCAGAGTCACCAAATCCAGGTGAGGCCATAGTGGGGACCGGAGTCACCAGGTAAATGTGAGTCTACAAAAACACCACAGTCACCAGGTCCAGGTGAGGCTCATGTGGGAACGAGAGTCACCAGGTCCAGGTGAGACCCATGTGGGAACCAGGATCACCAGGTATAGGCGAGGCCCTTGAAAGAACCAGAGTCAACAGTTCGAGGTCAGGCGCAGGTGGCAACCAGGGTCAGCAGGACCAAGTCAGGCCAAAGTGGGGTTCACAGTCACTAGAGCACGGTGAGACCCAGAGGGGGACCAGAGTCACCTAGTCCAGGTGATGTCCAGGTGTGGAAACAGTCACCGGGTCCCAATTTTGCCCAGTTGAGGACCATGGTCAACAGGGCCAGGTGAGGCCCAGATGTGAATCGGAGTGCCCAAATCCAGGTGAAGCCCAGGTTGGGACCATAGTGACCAGATCCCGGGTAGTCTCAGGTGCAGACCAGAATCACCAGGTCCAGGTGAGGTGCAGGTGGCAACCACACTCACCAGGTCCCGGTGAGGCCCTGGTGGGGACCAGAGTCACGAGGTACATGAGAAGCTAGAAACAATGCAGCCACCAGGTGAACATGATGTCCATGCTGTAATGAGAATCACCAGTTACAGGTGAGGACAAGGTGGGGATCCGACTCACCATGTGCAGGTGAGACCCAGGTTGGAACCAGTGTCACCATGTCCAGGTGTGTCCCAGGTGAAGACCAGAGTAAATAGGTCCATCTGGGTCACTGTTAATGAACAGTGTAACCATATCCTGATGCTACCCAGGTGGGTACCAGAGACACCAGGTCCTGGTGAGGCCCAGGTGGGACCAGAGACACTAGGTCCAGGTGAGGTCCCGATGGGAACCACAGTCACCAGGTCAGGTGAGGCCATGCTTAGGATCAGAGTCACCAGTTGCAGGTGAGGCCCAGGTGGAGCCAGAGTCACCTGGTACAGAAGAGGCCAAAGTCAGGACCAGAGTTACCAGGATCAGGTCAGTCCCAGTGTGGAATGGAGTAACCATGTCCCGATGATGCCCAGGTAGAACCAGAGTTACCAGGTCCAGATGAGGCGCAGGTGGGGAGCATATTCACTAGGTCCCGGTGAGGCCCAGTTGAGGACCAGAGTCACCAGGTCTAGTTGAGGCCTAGAGGGGTACCAGATTCACCTGATCTAGGTGACATCCAGATGGGTACCAGAGTCACCATGTCAGGCTGAGGCCCAGAGTGGATCCAGAGTCATCATGTCCAGGTGAGGCTCAGGTGTGGAACAGAGTATCAAGGTCATAATGGTCCACAGGTGAGGACCAGAGTCACCAGATCTGGGTGAGGCCCAGTTAGGATCAGAGTCACTAGTTTCAGGTGAGGGCCAAGAATGAGTACACAGCAATCAGGTCCAGGTGGGAATAAAGTCACCAGGAGTGGATGAGGCCCAGATGGGGACCAGATTCAGCAGGCCCAGGTGATTCCCTAGTGGTGACCAGAGTTACCAGTTCCGGGTGACCACCAGGTAAGGACCAGATTCACCAGGTCCAACTGAGGCCCACGTGGGGACCTGTGTCACCAGGCATGGATGAGGCCCAGGTGACAAACCACTCACCAGGTCCAGGTGAGGCCAACCTGCAGGCCATGCAGAGGAACCAGGTCCCGATGATGCCCAGGAAGGAACGAGAGTTACCAGGTCCAGGTGAGGCCAACCTGCAGGCCATGCAGTGGAACCATGTCCCAATAATGCCCAGGTAGGGACCAGAGTTACCAGGTCCAGGTGAGGCCAACCTGCAGGTCATGCAGTGGAACCATGTCCCTATGATGCCCAGGTAGGGACCAGAGTCACCAGGTCCAAATGAGGCCCAGATGGAGCATATTCACTAGGTCCAGGTGAGGCCCATTTAGGACCAGAGTCACCAGACCTGGTTGAGGCCTAGAGGGGTACCAGAATCACTTGGTCCAGGTGACATCCAGATGGGGACCAGAGTCACCAGGTCAGGTTGAGTTCCAGAGAGCTTCCAGAGTCAAGATGTCCAGGGGAGCCTCAGGTGTGGAACAGAGTCACCAGGTACCAATGATGCCCAGGTGAGGACCAGAGTTACCAGGTAGATGTGCGGCCACGGTGGGGATAAGAAGCAACAGGTACATGTGAGGCCGGCTTGGGGACCATGGTCAACAGGTCTACTCAAAGCCCAGGTGTTGAACACAGTAAGCAGGTCCAGGTGAGTCCCCGGTGGTGAGAAGGGTCACCACGTCCAGGTGAGGCCCAGGTGGAGACCAGGATCACCAGGTAAGGGGAGGCCCTTGAAAGAACCAGAGTCAACAGTTCGAGGTCAGGCGCAGGTGGCAACAAGGGTCAGCAGGTCCAAGTCAGGCCAAAGTGGGGTTCAGAGTCACTAGGGAATGGTGAGACCCAGAGGGGGACCAGGGTCATGTGGTCCAGGTGAGGTCCAGTTGTGGAACACAGTCACCGGGTCCCAAAATTGCCTAGTTGAGGACCATGGTCAACAGGGCCAGGTGAGGCCCAGATGGGGACCGGAGTCCCCAAATCAGGTGAAGCCCAGGTGGGGACCACAGTCAGCAGATCCAGGGTAGTCTCAGGTGCATACCAGATTCTCCAGGTCCAGGTGAGGTGCAGGTGGCGAACACACTGACCAGGTCCCGGTGAGGCCCTGGTGGGGACCAGAGTCACGAGGTACATGAGAAGCTAGAAACACTGCAGCCACCAGGTCCACATGATGTCCATGTGGGAACGACAATCACCAGTTACAGGTGAGGACCAGGTGGGGACCAGTGTCAGCATGTCCTGGTGTGGCCCAGGTGAAGACCAGAGATAAAAGGTCCAGGTGGGTCACTGATATTGAACAGTGTAACCATATCCTGAAGCTCCCCAGTGGATACCCGAGACACCAGGTCCTGTTGAGGCCCAGGAGGGACCAGAGATATGAGGTCCAGATGAGGTCCCGATGGGAACCACAGTCACCAGGTCAGGTGAGGCCATGCTTAGGATCAGAGTCACCAGTTACAGGTGAGGCCCAGGTTGAGCCAGAGTCACCTGGTACAGAAGAGGTCAAAGTCAGGACCAGAGTTACCAGGATCAGGTCAGTCACAGTGGGGAATAGAGTAACCATGTCCCGATGATGCCCAGGTAGAACCAGAGTCACCAGGTCCAGATGAAACACAGGTGGGGAGCATGTTCACTAGGTCCCGGTGAGGCCCAGTTGAGGACCAGAGTCACCAAGTCAAGTTGAGGCCAAGAGGGGTACCAGATTCACCTGGTCTAGGTGACTTCCAGATGGGGACCAGAGTCACCATGTCATGCTGAGGCCCAGAGAGGTTCCAGAGTCATCATGTCCAGGTGACGCTCAGGTGTGGAACAGAGTATGCAGGTCATAATGGTCCACAGGTGAGGAAAGGAGTCACCAGATCTGGGTGAGGACCAGTTAGGATCAGAGTCACCAGTTCCAGGTGAGGCCAAAAAAGGGTCCACAGCAATCAGGTCCAGGTGGGAAACAAAGTCACCAGGACTGGGTGAGGCCCAGATGGGGACCAGATTCACCAGGTCCACGTGATTCCCAGGTGGTGACCAGAGTCCCCGGTTCTGGGAGACGACCAGGTAAGGACCAGATTCACCAGGTCTAAGAGGCCCACGTGGGGACCTGAGTCACCAGGTATGGGTGAGTCCGAGGTGGCAACCTCACTCACAAGGTCCAGGTGAGGCCAGCCTGCAGGCCAGAGTCACCAGATCCAGGTGAGGCCCTAGTGGGGACGGGAGTCACAAGGTAAATGTGAGTCTACAAGAACACCACAGTCAACAGGTCCAGGTGTGGTTCATGTGGGAACGGGAGTCACCAGGTCCAGCTGAGACCCAGTTGGGGACGACAGTCACCAGGTCCATATTGAGGCCTAGGTTGGGGGACGAGAGTCATCAGGACCAGTTGAGGCCAAAGTGTGCAGCAAAGTTATCATGTCAAGGTGAGGCCCAGGTGGGGAACAGAGTAACCATGTCCCATTGATGCCAGGTGGGAAAAGAGTCACAAGGTACAGACGAAGCCTAAGTTTGGAGTAGATTCACCAGGTCCTGTTGAGTCCCAGCTGAGGACCAGTGTCCCCAGCTTCGGGTGTGTCACCGGTTCTGGTGATGTCCCTGTGGGAACCAGTCACCCCGTCCAGGTGAGTCCCAGGTGGGACCACATTCACCAGGTCCAGGTGAGGCCCAGGTGTGACCACAGTCAACAGGTCCAGGTGAGGCCCAGGGATATAAGAGAGTATCCAGGTCCCAATGATGCCCAATTACTTACCAGAGACAACAGGTCCAGGAGAGGACCAAATACGGATCAGAGTCATTGTGTTCCAGGTGAGGCCAGATGGAGACCACAGGACCCAGGTCCAGGAGAGCCCCATATGGGAACCAGAGCCACCAGATCCAGGTGAGGTCCAGGTGGGACCACAGTCTCAAGGTCCAGGTGAGGCGCAGGTGGCAACAGGATTCACCAGTTACAGGAGAGGCCCAGGTGGAGCCAGAGTCACCTGGTACAGAAGAGGACAAAGTAAGGACCAGAGTTACCAGGATCAGGTCAGTCCCAGTGTGGAATAGAGTAACCATGTCCCGATGATGCCCAGGTAGAACCAGAGTTACCAGGTCCAGATGAGGTGCAGGTGGGGAGCATATTCACTAGGTCCCGGATAGGCCCAGTTGAGGACCAGAGTCACCAGGTCTAGTTGAGGCCTAGAGGGGTACCAGATTCACCTGGTCTAGGTGACATCCTGATTGGGACCAGAGTCACCATGTCAGGCTGAGGCCCAGAGTGGATCCAGAGTCATCATGTCCAGGTGAGGCTCAGGTGTGGAACAGAGTATCCATGTCGTAATGGTCCACAGGTGAGGAACAGAGTCATCAGATCTGGGTGAGGCCCAGTTAGGATCAGAGTCACTAGTTCCAGGTGAGGGCCAAGAAGGAGTACAAAGCAATCAGGTCCAGGTCGGAACAAAGTCACCTGGACTGGATGAGGCCCAATGGGGACCAGAATCACAATGTCCAGGTGATTCCCAGGTGATGACCAGAGTTACCAGTTCCGGGTGAGGACAAGGGAAGGACCAGATTCACCAGGTCCACGTGAGGCCCAGGTTGGGACCTGTGTCACCAGGCATGGGTGAGTCTCAGGTGACAACACCACTCACTAGGTCCAAGTGAGGCCAAATTGCAGGCCATGCCGAGGAACCGTGTCTCGAAGATGCCCAGGTGGGGTCTAGAGTTATCAGCTCCAGGTGAGGCACACCTGCAGGCCATGCAGTAGAACCATGTCCCGGTAATGCCGAGGTAGGGATCAGAATCACCATGTCCAAATTAGGCCCAGATGGAGCATATTCACTAGGTCTAGGTGAGGCCCAGTTGAGGACCAGAGTCACCGGATCTGGTTGAGCCCTATAAGGGTACCAGAATCACCTGGTCCAGGTGACATCCAGATGGGGACCAGAGTCACCAGGTCAGGGTGAGGCCCAGAGAGGTTCCAGAGTCATCATGTCCAAGTGAGGCTCAGGTGTGGAACAGAGTCACCAGGTACCAATTATGCCCAGGTGAGGACGAGAGTCACCAGGTCTGGGTGACACACAGATAGGATCAGAGTCACCAGGTCCAGGTGAGGCCAAGAAGGAGTCCACAGCAATCAGGTCCAGGTGGGGAACAAAGTCACCAGGACTGGGTGAGGCCCAGATGGGGACCAGAATCACCAGGTCCAGGTGAGGCCCAGGTGGTGACCAGAGTCCCCGGGTCTAGGAGAGGACCAGGTAAGGACCAGATTCACCAGGTAGAAGAGGCCCACGTGGCGACCTGACTCACCAATTATGGGTGAGGTCCAGGTGGCAACCCCACTCAACAGGTCCAGGTGAGGCCAACCTGCAGGCCAGAGTCACCAGATCCAAGTGAGGCCCTAGTGAGTACTGGAGTCACCAGGTAAATGTGAGTCTACAAGAACATCACAGTCAACAGGTCCAGGTGTGGTTCATCTGGGAACGAGAGTCACCAGGTTCAGGTGAGACCCATGTGGGGACCTCAGTCACCAGGTCCAGATTGAGGCCTAGGTGGGGGGACCAGAGTCATCAGGATCAGTTGAGGCCAAAATGTGGAGCAAAGTTATCACGTCCAGGTGAGGCCGAGGCGGGGAACAGAGTAACCATGTCCCATTGATGCCAGGTGGGAAAAGAGTCACAAGGTCCAGATGAGGCCTAAGTAAGGAGTAGATTCACCAGGTCCTGTTGAGTCCCAGCTGAGGACTCGTGTCCCCAGCTCCGGGTGATCCCAGAGGGGGACCAGAGTCACCCGGTTCTGGTGATATCCAGGTGGGGACCAGAATCACCACGTCAGGGTGAGGCCCTGAGGGGGACGAGAATCACTAGGTCCAGGTGAGGCCCCGGTGTGGAATTGAGAAACCAGGTCCCATGATGCCCATATGAGGACCTGAGTCACCAGGTCCAGGTGAGGTCCCTGTGGGAACCAGTCACCTCGTCCAGGTGAGGCCCATGTGGGACCACAGTCACCAGGTCCAGGTGAGGCCCAGGTATGTAAGAGACTATTCAGGTCCCAATGATGCCCAGGTAAGGACCAGAGTCAACAGGTCCAGGAGAGGCCCAAATATGGATCAGAGTCATTGTGTTCCAGGTGAGGCCAGAAGGAGACCACAGGAACCAGGTCAAGGAGAGCCCCTTATGGGAACCAGAGCCACGAGATCCAGGTGAGGTCCAGGTGGGGCACAGTCACAAGGTCCAGTTGAGGAACAGGTGGCAACAGGATTCACCAAGTCCAGGTGAGGCCCAGGTGGCGACCAGTCACCAGATCCAGGTGCCGACTAGCTAAGGACCAGATTCACCACGTCCAAGTGAAGCCCAAGGGGAGACCAGAGTCACCAGGTAAGGGTGAGGCCCAGAGGGGGAACCAGAGTACCAGTTTAGTTTGAGGCCCAGAATGGGACCAGAGGTCCCTGGTCAAAGTGAGGCCCAGATGTAGAATAGAGTATCCAGGTCCCAATGATGCCTGGGTGAGGACCAGAGTCACAGTCATAAGGTCCAGTTGAGACGCAGGTGGCAACAGGATTCACCA
This sequence comes from Canis lupus dingo, assembly GCF_003254725.2. Classification (NCBI taxonomy): domain Eukaryota; kingdom Metazoa; phylum Chordata; class Mammalia; order Carnivora; family Canidae; genus Canis; species Canis lupus. Next base: position 392,098 of record NW_026019453.1, on the reverse strand, counting down.
AGTCCAGGTGAGGCACAGGTGGCGACCAGTCACCAGATACAGGTGAGGACCAGCTAAGGACCAGATTCACCAGGCCCAAGTAAATGCCAATGGGTGACCAGAGTCAGCAGGTCAGGGTGAGGCCCTGAGGGGGAACCAGAATAACCAGTTTAGTTTGAGGCCCAGAATGGGACCAGAGGTCCCTGGTGAAAGTGAGGCCCAGGTGTGGAATAGAGTATCCAGGTCCCAATGATGCCTGGGTGAGGACCAGAGTCACTAGGGCCATGCAGGCCCAGATGGGGAACAGAATCACTAGGTCCTGATAGGGATAGAATAAGACCACAGTCACCAGTATCACCTGAGCCCCTTGTGGGAATCAGAGCCACTCTATCCAGTGGAGTCCCAGGTCCATGTGAGGCCCACGTGAAAACCAGATTCATCAGGTCAAATTGAGGCATAGATGGGGACCAAAGTCACCAGCTCTGGGTGCGGCCTAGGTGAGGCAAGATTCAGCAGTTCTGAGTTAGGTCAAAGTGGGGACGAGAGACACCAGGTCCAGGTGAGGTCCATGTTGTAAAGAGAGTCACCAGGTCCAAGAGAGGTCCAGGTGGGGACCAGAGTCACGAGATCAAGGTGAGGTCCATGTTGGAAAGAGAGTCACCAGGTCCAGGAGAGGTCCAGGTGGGGACCAGAGTCACCAGTTCCAGGTGAGGCCAAGAAGGAGTCCACAGCAATCAGGTCCAGGTGGGGAACAAAGTCACCAGGACTGGGTGAACCCAGATGGGGACCAGATTCACCTGGTCCAGGTGAGGCCCAGGTGGTGACCAGATTTACCGGGTCTAGGAGAGGACCAGGTAAGGACCAGATTCGCCAGGTAGAAGAGGCCCACGTGGGGACCTGAGTCACCAGGTCTAGGTGAGGCCTAGAGGGGTACCAGATTCACCTGGTCTAGGTGACATCCAGATGGGGACCAGAGTCACCATGTCAGGGTGAGGCCCAGAGGGGATCCAGAGTCATCATGTCCAGGTGAGGCTCAGGTGTGGAACAGAGTATCCAGGTCATAATGGTCCACAGGTGAGGAACAGAGTCATCAGATCTGGGTGAGGCCCAGTTAGGATCAGAGTCACTAGTTCCAGGTGAGGGCCAAGAAGGAGTACACAGCAATCAGGTCCAGGTGGGAACAAAGTCACCTGGACTGGATGAGGCCCAATGGGGACCAGAATCACAATGTCCAGGTGATTCCCAGGTGATGACCAGAGTTACCAGTTCCGGGTGAGGACAAGGGAAGGACCAGATTCACCAGGTCCACGTGAGGCCCACGTTGGGACCTGTGTCACCAGGCATGGGTGAGTCTCAGGTGACAACCCCACTCACTAGGTCCAAGTGAGGCCAACCTGCAGGCCATGCCGAGGGACCATGTCCCGATGATGCCCAGGTGGGGTTTAGATTTATCAGGTCCAGGTGAGGCACACCTGCAGGCCATGCAGTGGAACCATGTCCCGGTAATGCCGAGGTAGGGATCAGAATCACCATGTCCAAATGAGGCCCAGATGGAGCATATTCACTAGGTCTAGGTGAGGCCCAGTTGAGGACCAGAGTCACCAGATCTGGTTGAGCCCTATAAGGTTACCAGAATCACCTGGTCCAGGTGACATCCAGATGGGGACCAGAGACACCAGGTCAGGGTGAGGCCCAGAGAGGTTCCAGATCATCATGTCCAAGTGAGGCTCAGGTGTGGAACAGAGTCACCAGGTACCTATGATGCCCAGTTGAGGACCAGATTCACCAGGTCTGGGTGACGCGCAGATAGGATCAGAGTCACCAGTTCAAGGTGAGGCCAAGAAGGAGTCCACAGCAATCAGGTCCAGGTGGGGAACAAAGTCACCAGGACTGGGTGAGGCCCAGATGGGGACCAGAATCACCAGGTCCAGGTGAGGCCCAGGTGGTGACCAGAGTCCCCGGGTCTAGGAGAGGACCAGGTAAGGACCAGATTCACCAGGTAGAAGAGGCCCACGTGGGGACCTGACTCACCAATTATGGGTGAGGTCCAGGTGGCAACCCCACTCACCAGGTCCAGGTGAGGCCAACCTGCAGGCCAGAGTCACCAGATCCAAGTGAGGCCCTAGTGGGTACTGGAGTCACCAGGTAAATGTGAGTTTACAAGAACACCACAGTCAACAGGTCCAGGTGTGGTTCATCTGGGAACGAGAGTCACCAGGTCCAGGTGAGACCCAGGTGGGGACCACAGTCACCAGGTCCAGATTGAGGTCTAGGTGGGGGGACCAGAGTCATCAGGACCAGTTGAGGCCAAAGTGTGGAGCAAAGTTATCACGTCCAGGTGAGGCCCAGGCGGGGAAGAGAGTAACCATGTCCCATCGATGCCAGGTGGGAAAAGAGTCACAAGGTCCAGACGAGGCCTAAGTGAGGAGTAGATTCACCAGGTCCTCTTGAGTCCCAGGTGAGGACTAGTGTCCCCAGCTCCGGGTGATCCCAGAGTGGGACCAGAGTCACCCGGTTCTGGTGATATCCAGGTGGGGACCAGAATCACCACGTCAGGGTGAGGCCCAGAGGGGGACGAGAGTCACTAGGTCCAGGTGAGGCCCCGGTGTGGAATTGAGAAACCAGGTCCCATGATGCCCATATGAGGACCTGAGTCACCAGGTCCAGGTGAGGTCCCTGTGGGAACCAGTCACCTCGTCCAGGTGAGGCCCATGTGGGACCACAGTCACCACGTCCAGGTGAGGCCCAGGTATGTAAGAGAGTATCCAGGTCCCAATGATGCCCAGGTAAGGACCAGAGTCAACAGGTCCAGGAGAGGCCCAAATATGGATCAGAGTCATTGTGTTCCAGGTGAGGCCAGAAGGAGACCACAGGAACCAGGTCAAGGAGAGCCCCATATGGGAACCAGAGCCACGAGATCCAGGTGAGGTCCAGGTGGGGCACAGTCACAAGGTCCAGTTGAGGAACAGGTGGCAACAGGATTCACCAAGTCCAGGTGGGGCCCAGGTGGCGACCAGTCACCAGATCCAGGTGCCGACCAGCTAAGGACCAGATTCACCAGGTCCAAGTGAAGCCCAAGGGGAGACCAGAGTCACCAGGTAAGGGTGAAGCCCAGAGGGGGAATCAGAGTAACCAGTATAGTTTGAGGCCCAGAATGGGACCAGAGGTCCCTGGTCAAAGTGAGGCCCAGATGTAGAATAGAGTATCCAGGTCCCAATGATGCCTGGGTGAGGACCAGAGTCACAGTCATAAGGTCCAGTTGAGACGCAGGTGGCAACAGAATTCACCAAGTCCAGGTGAGGCACAGGTGGCGACCAGTCACCAGATACAGGTGAGGACCAGCTAAGGACCAGATTCACCAGGCCCAAGTGAATGCCAATGGGTGACCAGAGTCAACAGGTCAGGGTGAGGCCCTGAGGGGGAACCAGAATAACCAGTTTAGTTTGAGGCCCAGAATGGGACCAGAGGTCCCTGGTCAAAGTGAGGCCCAGGTGTGGAATAGAGTATCCAGGTCCCAATGATGCCTGGGTGAGGACCAGAGTCACTAGGGCCATACAAGGCCCAGATGGGGAACAGAATCACTAGGTCCTGATGAGGCATAGAATAAGACCACAGTCACCAGTATCAGGTGAGCGCCTTTTGGGAATCAGAGCCACTCTATCCAGCTGAGTCCCAGGTCCATGTGAGGTCCACGTGAAAACCAGATTCATCAGGTCAAATTGAGGCATAGATGGGGACCAAAGTCACCAGCTCTGGGTGCGGCCTAGGTGGGGCAAGATTCAGCAGTTCTGAGTTAGGTCAAAGTGGGGACGAGAGACACCAGGTCCAGGTGAGGTCCATGTTGTAAAAAGAGTCACCAGGTCCAAGAGAGGTCCAGGTGGGGACCAGAGTCACGAGATCAAGGTGAGGTCCATGTTGGAAAGAGAGTCACCAGGTCCAGGAGAGGTCCAGGTTGGGACCAGAGTCACCAGATCTAAGTGAAGACCAGGTGGGGACCAGAGTCACCAGATCCAGGTGAAGCCCAGTTGGGGACCAGAGTCACTAGGTCAGGGTGAGGCCCAGGTTAGGACCAGAGTTACCAGGTACACGTGAGGCCCCGGTGGGATCAGAGGCAACAGGTCAATGTGAGGCCGGCTTGCGGACCATGGGCAACAGGTCTACTTGAGGCCCAGGTGTGGAACACAGTAAGCAGGTTCAGGTGGGCCCCCGGTGGTGAGAAGAGTCACCACGTCCAGGTGAGGCCCAGGTGGGGACCAGGATCACCAGGTACAGGGGAGGCCCTTGAAAGAACCAGAGGCAACAGTTCGAGGTCAGGCGCAGGTGTCAACCAGAGTCAGCAGGTCCAAGTCAGGCCAATGTGGGGTTCACAGTCACTAGGGCACGTGAGACCCAGAGGGGGACCAGAGTCATTGGTCCATGCGAGGTCCAGTTGTGGAACGCAGTCACCGGGTCCGAATTTTACCCAGTTTACACCATGGTAAACAGGGTCAGGTGAGGCCCAGATGGAGACCGGAGTCCCCAAAGGAGGTGAAGCCCAGGTGGGGACCACAGTCACCAGATCCAGGGGTGTCTCAGGTGCAGACCAGAATCATCAGGTCCAGGTGAGGTGCAGGTGGCAACCACACTCACCAGGTCCCGGTGAGTCCCTGGTGGGGACCAGACTCACGAGGTATATGAGAAGCTAGAAACACTGCAGCCACCAGGTCCACATGGTGTCCATGTGGGAACGAGAATCACCAGTTACAGGGGAGGACAATTTGTGGATCCGACTCACCATGTCCAGGTGAGACCCAGGTGGGAACCAGTGTCACCATGTCCAGGTGTGGCCCTGGTGAAGACCAGAGCTAATAGGTCCGGACGGGTCACTGTTAGTGAACAGTGTAACCGTATCCTGATTCTACCCAGGTGGGTACCAGAGACACCAGGTCCTGGTGAAGCCCAGGTGGGGCCAGAGACCTGAGGTCCAGGTGATATCCCGATGGGAACCACAGTCACCAGGTCAGGTGAGGCCACGCTTAGGATCAGAGTCACCAGTTACCAGTTACCGGTGAACCGAAGGTGGACCCAGAGTCACCTGGTACAGAAGAGGCCAAATCAGGACCAGAGTTACCAGGATCAGGTCAGTCCCAGTGGGGAATACAATAACCATGTCCCGATGATGCCCAGGTAGAACCAGAGTCACCAGGTCCAGATGAGGCACAGTTGGGGAGCATATTCACTAGGTCCCGGTGAGGCCCAGGTGAGGACCAGAGTCACCAGGTCTAGTTGAGGCCTAGAGGGGTACCAGATTCACCTGGTCTAGGTGACATCCAGATGGGGACCAGAGTCACCACGTCAGGGTGAGGCCCAGAGGGGATCCAGAGTCATCATGTCCAGGTGAGGCTCAGGTGTGGAACAGAGTCACCAGGTATCAAAGATGCCCAGGTGAGGACCAGAGTCACCAGGTCTGGGTGACGCGCAGATATGATCAGAGTCACCAGTTCCAGGTGAGGCCAAGAAAGAGTCCACAGCAATCAGGTCCAGGTGGAGAACAAAGTCCCGAGGACAGGGTGAGGCCCAGATGGGGACCAGATTCACCAGGTCCAGGTGATTCCCAGATGGTGAACAGAGTTACGAGTTCCGGGTTAGGACCAGGCAAGTACCAGATTCACCAGGTCCAAGTGAGGCCCACGTGGGGACCTGTGTCACCAGGCATGGGTGAGGCCCAGGAGACAACCCCTCTCACCAGGTCCAGGTGAGGCCAACCTGCAGGCCATGGAGAGGAACCATGTTCTGATGATGCCCAGGTAGGGAGTAGAGTTCTCAGGTCCAGGTGAGGCCTACCTGCAGGCCATGCAGTGGAACATGTCCCGATGATGCCCAGGTAGGAACCAGATTTACCAGGTGCAGGTGAGGCCAACCTGCAGGACAAGCAATGGAACCATGTCCCGATGATGCCCAGGTAGGGATCAGAGTCACCAGGTCCAAATGAGGGCCAGATGGAGCATATTCACTAGGTGTATGTGAGGCCCAGTTGAGGATCACAGTCACCAGATATGGTTGAGGCCTAGAGGAGTACCAGAATCAAATGGACCAGGTGGCATCCAAATGGGGACCAGAGTCACCAGGTCTGGGTAGGCCCAGAGTGGTTCCAGAGTCATCATGTACAGGTGAGGCTCAGTTGTGGAACAGAGTCACCAGGTACCAATGATGCCCAGGTGAGGACCAGAGTCACAAGATCTGGGTGACACGCAGATAGAATCACTGTCACCTGTTCCAGGTGAGGCCAAGAAAGAGTCCACAGCAATCAGGTCCAGGTGGGGAACAAAGTACCAGGACTGGGTGAGGCCCAGAGGGGGCCAGATTCACCAGGTCCAGGTGAGGCCCAGGTGGTGACCAGAGTCCCCGGGTCTGGGAGAGGATCAGGTAAGGACCAGGTCACCAAGTCCAAGAGGCCCAGGTGGGGACCTGGTTCATCAGGTATGGGTGAGTCCCAGGTGGCAACCACACTCACCAGGTCCAGGTGAGGCCAGCCTGTAGGCCTTGCAGAGGAACCGTGTCCCGATGATGCCCAGGTAGGGACCAGAGTTACCAGGTCCAGGTGAGGACAACCTGCAGGCCATGCAGTGGAAACATGTCCCAATGGTGCCCAGGTAGGGCCCAGAGTAACCACGTCCTGGTGAGTCGAACCTGCAGGCCATGCAGTGAAACCATGTCCCGATGATGCCCAGGTAGGGAACAGAATTACCAGATCCAGGTGAGGCCAACCTGCAGTTCATGCAGTGGAACCATGTCCCGATGATGCCCAGGTGAGGAACAGAGTCACCAGGTCTAGGGGGTGCGCAGATAAGATCAGAGTCACCATTTCCAGGTGAGGCCAAGAAAGAGTCCACAGCAAGCAGGTCCAGGTGGGGAACAAAGGCACCAGGACTGGGTGAGGCCCAGATGGGGACCAGATTCACCAGGTCCAGGTGAGGCCGAGGTGGTGACCAGAGTCCCCGGGTCTGGGAGAGGACCAAGTAAGGACCAGATTCACCAGGTCCAAGAGGCCCACGTGGGGACCTGAGTCACCAGGTATGGGTGAGACCCAGGTGGCTACCCCACTCACCAGGTCCAGGTGAGACCAACCTGCAGGCCAGAGTCACCAGATCAACGTGAGGCCCTAGTGGGCACCGGAGTCACCAGGTAAATGTGAGTCTACAAGAACACCACAGTCACCAGGTCCAGGTGAGGTCCCTGTGGGAACCAGTCACCTCGTCCCGGGGAGGCCCAGGTGGGACCACAGTCACCAGGTCCAAGTGAGGCCCAGGTATAAAAGAGAGTATCCAGGTCCCAATGATGCCCAGGTAAGGACCAGAGTCAACAGGTCCAGGAGAGGCCCAAATATGGATCAGAGTCATTGTGTTCCAGGTGCGGCCAGACGGAGACCACAGGAACCAGGTCCAGGAGAGCCCCATATGGGAACCAGAGCCACCGGATCCAGGTGAGGTCCAGGTGGGACCACTGTCACAAGGTCCAGGTGAGGCGCAGGTGGCAACAGGATTCACCAAGTCCAGGTGAGGCCCAGGTGTCGACCAGTGACCACATCCAGGTGCGGACCAGTAAGGACCAGATTCACCAGGCCCAAGTGAAGCCCAAGGGGTGACCAGAATAGCCAGGTAAGGGTGAGGCCCAGAGGGGGAACCAGAGTAACCAGTTTAGTTTGAGGCCGAGAATGGGACCAGAGATCCCTGGTCAAAGTTAGGCCCAGGTGTGGAATAGAGTATCCAGGTCCCAATGATGCCTGGGTGAGGACCAGAGTCACTAGGGCCATGCAGGCCCAGATGGGGAACAGAATCACTAGGTCCTGTTGAGGCATAGAATAAGACCACAGTCAGCAGTATCAGGTGAGCCCCTTGTGGGAACCAGAGTCACTCTATCCAGCTGAGTCCCAGGTCCATGTGAGGCCCACGTGAGGACCAGATTCATCAGTTCGAATTGAGGCATAGCTGGGGACAAGAGTCACCAGGTCTGGGTGCGGTCTAGGTGGGGCAAGATTCAGCAGTTCTGAGTTAGGTCAAAGTGGGGACGAGAGACACCAGGTACAGGTGAGGCAAACTGAGGACGAGAGTCACCAGATCCAGGTGAGGTCCATGTTGGAAAGAGAGTCACCAGGTCCAGGAGACGTCCAGGTGGGAACCAGAGTCACCAGATCCAGGTGAAGTCCAGGTGGGGACCAGAGTCACCAGATCCAGGTGAAGCCCAGGTGGGGACCAGAGTCACTAGGCCCAGATGAGGCCCAGTTGACGACTAGAGTTACCAGGTACACGTGAGGCCCCGGTGGGGATCATAGGCAACAGGTCCATGTGAGCCCGCCTTGGGGACCATGGTCAACAGGTCTACTTGAGGCCCAGGTGTGGAACACAGTAAGCAGGTCCAGGTGAGTCCCCGGAGGTGACAAATGTCACAACGTCCAGGTGAAGCTCAGGTGGGGACCAGGATCACCAGGTACAGGGGAGGCCCTTGAAAAAACCAGAGTCAACATTTCGAGGTCAGGCGTAGGTGGCAACTAGGGTCAGCAGGTCCAAGTAAAGCCAAAGTGGGGTTCACAGTCAAGAGTGCATGGTGAGACCCAGAGGGGACCAGAGTCACCTGGTCCAGGTGAGGTCCAGTTTCGGAACACGCTCACCGGGTCTCCATTTTTCCCAGTTGAGGACCATGGTCAACAGGGCCAGGTGAGACACAGATGGGGACCGGAATCCCCAAATCCAGGTGAAGCCCAGGTGGGGACCACAGTCACCAGATCCAGAGTAGTTTCACGTGCAGACCAGAAACACCAGGTCCAGGTGAGGTGCAGGTGTCAACCACACTCATCAGGCCCTGGTGAGGCCCTGGTGGGGACCAGAGTCACGAGGTACATGAGAAGCTAGAAACACTGCAGCCACCAGGTCCATATGATGTCCATGTGGGAACGCGAATCACCAGTTACAGTTGAGGACCATGTGGGGATCCGACTCACCATGTCCAGGTGAGACCCGGGTGGGAACCAGTGTCACCATGTCCAGGTGTGGCCCAGGTGAATACCAGAGTTAATAGGTCCGGCTGGGTCACTGTTAGTGAACAGTGTAACCGTATCCTGATGCTACCCAGGTGGGTACCAGAGACACCAGGTCCTGGTGAGGCCCAGGTGGGACCAGAGACATGAGGTCCAGGTGAGGTCCCGATGGGAACCACAGTCACCAGGTCAGGTGAGGCCATGCTTTGGATCAGAGTCACCAGTTACAGGTGATGCCCAGGTGGAGCGAGAGTCACCTGGTACAGAAGAGGCCAAAGTCAGGACCAGAGTTATCAGGATCAGGTGTTTCCCAGTGGGGAATACAATAAACATGTCCCAATGATGCCCAGGGAGAACCAGAGTCACCAGGTCCAGATGAGGAGTAGGTAGTGAGCATATTCACTAGGTTCCGGTGAGGCCCAGTTGAGGACCAGTGTCACGAGGTCTAGTTAACTCCTAGAGGGGTACCAGATTCACCTGGTCTAGGTGACATCACGATGGGGACCAGAGTCACCATGTCAGGCTGAGGCCCAGAGGGGATCCAGATTCATCATGTCCAGGTGAGGCTCAGGTGTGGAACAGAGTATCCAGGTCATAATGGTCCACAGGTGAGGACCATGGTCACCAGATCTGGATGAGGCCCAGTTAGTTTCAGAGTCACCAGTTCCAGGTGAGGTCAAGAAGGACTCCACAGCAATCAGGTCCACGGGGGGAACAAAGTCACCAGGAGATGGTGAGGCCCAGATGGGGACCGGATTCACCAGGTCCAGGTGAGGCCCAGGTGGTGACCAGAGTCCCCGGGTCTGGGAGAGGACCAGGTAAGCACCACATTCACCAGGTCCAAGGGGCACACGTGAGGACCTGAGTCACCATGTATGGGTGACTCCCAGGTGAAACACCACTCACCAGGTCCAGGTGAGGCCAACCTGCAGGCCTGAGTCACCAGATCCAGGTGAGGTCCATGTTGGAAAGAGAGTCAAAAGGTCCAGGAGAGTTCAAGGTGGGAACCAGAGTCGGCAGATCCAGGTGAAGTCCAGGTGGGGACCAGAGTCACCAGATCCAGGTGAAGCCCAGCTGGGGACCAGAGTCACCAGATCCAGGTGAAATCCAGGTGGGGACCAGAGTCACTAGGTCCAGATGAGGCCAGTTGAGGACCAGAGTTACCAGGTACACGAGAGGCCCCGGTGGGGATCAGAGGCAACAGGTACATGTGAGGCCGGCTTGGGGACCATGGTCAACAGGTCTTCTTGAGGCTCAGGTGTGGAACACAGTAACCGGGTCTAGGTGAGTAACCGGTGGTGACAAATGTTACCACGTCCAGGTGAGGCCCAGGTGGGGACCAGGATCACCAGGTCCAGGGGAGGCCCTTGAAAGTACCAGAGTCCACAGTACGACGTCAGTCGCAGGTGGGAAGCAGGGTCAGCAGGTCCAAGTCAGTCCAAAGTGAGGTTCACAGTCACTAGGGCACGGTGAGACCCAGAGGGGGACCAGAGTCACCTGGTCCAGGTGAGGTCCAGTTTTGGAACACAGTCACCGGGTCCCAATTTTGCCCAGTTGAGGACCATGGTCAACAAGGCCAGGTGACGCCCAGATGGGGACCGGAGTCCCCAAATCCAGGTGAAGCCCAGGTGGAGACCACAGTCACCAGATCCAGGGTAGTCTCAGATGCAGACCAGAATCACCAGGTCCAGGTGAGGTGCAGGTGGCAACCACACTCACCAGGTCCCGGTGAGACCCTGGTGGGGACCAGAGTCACGAGGTACATGAGAAGCTAGAAACACTGCAGCCACCAGATCCACATGATATCCATGTGGGAACGACAATCACCAGTTACAGGTGAGGACCAGGTGGGTATCCAAGTCACCATGTCCAGGTCAGACCCAGGTGGGAACCAGTGTCACCATGTCCAAGTGTGGACCAGGTGAAGACGAAAGTTAATAGGTTCGGCCGGGTCGCTCTTAGTGAACAGTGTAACCATATCCTGATGCTACTCAGGTGGATACAAGATACAAGGTCCTGGTGAGTCCCAGTTGGGACAAGAGACATGAGGACCAGGTGAGGTACCGATGGAAAACACAGTCACCAGGTCAGGTGAGGCCATGCTTAGGATCAGAGTCACCACTTACAGGTGAGGTCCAGGGGGAGCCAGAGTCACATGGCACAGAAGAGGCCAAAGTCAGGACCAGAGTTACCACGATCAGGTCAGTCCCACTGGGAATAGAGTAACAACGTCCCGATGATGCCCAGGTAGAACCAGAGTTACCAGGTCCAGTTGCAGCCAACCTAAAGGCCATGCAGTGGAACCATGTCCTGATGATGCCCAGGTAGGGAAGAGAGTCACCAGGTCCAAATGAGGCCCAGATGGTGCATATTCAATCGGTCCAGGTGAGGCCCAGTTGAGGACCAGAGTCACCAGACTTGGTTGAGGCCTAGAGAGGTACCAGAGTCACCTGGTCCAGGTGACATCCAGATGGATCCAGAGTCACCAGGTCAGGGTGAGGCCCAGAGATGTTCCAGAGTCATCATGTCCAGGTGAGGCTCAGATGTGGAACAGAGTCACCAAGTACCAAAGTTGCCCAGGTGAGGACCAGAGTCAACAGGTCCAAGTGAGGCCCACGTGGAGACCTGTGTCACCAGGCATGTGCGAGGCCCAGGTGGCATTCCCACTCACCAGGTCCAGGTGAGGCCAACCTGCAGGCCATGAAGAGGAACCATGTCCCGATGATGCCCAGGTAGGGACCAGAGTTACCAGATCCAGGTGAGGCCAACCTGCAGGCCATGCAGTGGAACCATGTCCCGATGATGCCCCGGTAGGCACCAGAGGAACCAGGTCCAAATGAGGCCCTGATGGAGCATATTCACTACGTCCGGATGAGGCCCATTTGAGGACCAGAGTCACCAGAACTGGTGAGGCCTAGAGGGGTACCAGAATCACCTGGTCCAGGTGACATCCAAATGAGGACCTGAGTCATCAGGTCCAGGTGAGGTCCCTGTGGGAACCAGTCACCTCGTCCTGGTGAGGCCCAGGTGGGACCACAGTCACCAGGTCCAGGTGAGGCCCAGGTATATAAGAGAGTATCCAGGACCCAATGATGCCCAGGTAAGGACAAGAGTCAACAGGTCCAGGAGAGGCCCAAATATGGATCAGAGTCATTGTGTTCCAGGTGAGGCCAGATGGAGACCACAGGAACCAGGTCCAGGAGAGCCCCATATGGGAACCAGAGCCACCAGATCCAGGTGAGGTCCAGGTGGGACCACAGTCACAAAGTCCAGGTGAGGCGCAGATGGCAACAGGATTCACCAAATCCAGGTGAGGCCCAGGTGGCGCCCAGTCACCAGATCCAGGTGCGGACCAGCTTAGGACCAGATTCACCAGGCCCAAGTGAAGCCCAAGGGGTGACCACAGTCACCAGGTAAGGATGAGGTCTAATGGGGGAACCAGAGTAACCAGTTTAGTTTGAGGCCCAGAATGGGACCAGAGGTCCCTGGTCAAAGTGAGGCCCAGGTGTGGCATAGAGTATCCAGGTCCCAATGATGCCTGGGTGAGGACCAGAGTCACTAGGGGCATGCAGGCCCAGATGGGGAACAGAATCACTAGGTCATGGTGAGGCATAGAATAAGACCAGAGTCACCAGTATCAGGTGAGCGCCTTTTGGGAACCAGAGCCAATCTATCCAGCTGAGTCCCAGGTCCATGTGAGGCCCACGTGAGGAGCAGATTCATCAGGTCGAATTGAGGCATAGCTGGGGACAAGAGTCACCAGGTCTGGGTGCGGCCTAGGTGGGGCAAGATTCAGCAGTTCTGAGTTAGGTCAAAGTGGGGACGAGAGACACCAGGTCCAGGTGAGGCCAAACTGAGGACCAGAGACACCAGATACAGGTGAGGTCCAGGTGGGGACCAGAGTCACCAGATCCAGGTGAAGTCCAGGTGGGGACCAGAGTCTCTAGGTGCAGATGAGGCCCAGGTGAGGACCAGAGTTACCAGGTACACGTGAGGTCCCGGAAGGGAATCAGAGGCAACAGGTCCATGTTAGGCAGGCTAGGGGACTATGGTCAAGAGTTGTACTTGAGGCCCAGGTGTGGAACACAGTAAGCAGGTCCAGGTGAGTCCCGGTGGAGACAAGAGTCACCACGTCCAGGTGAGGCCCAGGTGGGCACCAGGATCACCAGGTACAGGGGAGGCCCTTGAAAGAACCAGAGTCAACAGTTCGAGGTCAGGCGTAGGTGGCAACCAGGGTCAGCAGGTCGAAGCCAGGCCAAAGTGGGGTTCACAGTCACTAGGGCACGGTGAGACCCAGAGGGGGACCAGAGTCATCTGTTCCAGGTGAGGTCCAGTTGTGGAACACAGTCACAGGGTCCCAATTTTGCCCAGTTGAGGACCATGGTCAACAGGGCCAATTGAGGCCCAGATGGGGACCGGAGTCCCCAAATCCAGGTGAAGCCCAGATGGGGACCACAGTCACCAGATCCAGGGTAGCCTCAGGTGCAGACCAGAATCACCAGGTCCAGGTGAGGTGCAGGTGGCAACCACACTCACCAGGTCCCGGTGAGGCCCTGGTGGGGAACAGAGTCCGAGGTACATGAGAAGCTAGAAACACTGCAGCCAGCAGGTCCACATGATGTCCATGTGGGAACGAGAATCACCAGTTACAGGTGAGGACCAGGTGGGGATCCGACTCACCTTGTCCAGGTGAGACCCAGGTGGGAACCAGTATCACCATGTCCACGTGTGGCCCAGGTGAAGGCTAGAGTTAATACGTCCAGCTGGGTCACTGTTATTGAACAGTGTAACCATATCCTGATGCTACCGAGGTGGGTACCGAGACACCAGGTCCTGGTGAGGCTCAGCTGGGACCAGAGACATGAGTTCCAGGTGAGGTCCCGATGGGAACCACAGTGACCAGGTCAGGTGAGGCCATTCTTCGGATCAGAGTCACCAGTTACAGGTGAGGCCCAGGTGGAGCCAGAGTCACCTGGTAGAGAAAATGCCAAAGTCATACCAATGTTACAAGGATCAGGTCAGTCCCAGAGGGGAATAGAGTAACCATGTCCCGATGATGCCCACGTAGAATGAGAGTCATCATGTCCAGATGAGGCGCACTTGGGGAGCATATTCACAAGGTCCCGGTGAGGCCCAGTTGAGGACTAGAGTCACCAGGTTTGGTTGAGGCCTAGAGGGGTACCAGATTCACCTGGTCTAGGTGACATCCAGATGGGGACCAGAGTCACCATGTCAGGGTGAGATCCAGAGGGGATCCAGAGTCATCATGTCCAGGTGAGGCTCAGGTGTGGAACAGAGTATCCAGGTCTTAATGGTCCACATGTGAGGACCAGAATCACCAGATCTGGGAGAGGCCTAGTTAGGATCAGAGTTACCACATCCAGGTGAGGCCAAGAAGGAGTCCACAGCAATCAGGTCCAGGTGGGGAACAAAGTCACCAGGATTAGGTGATGCCCAGGTGGTGACCAGATTTACCAGTTCCGGGTGAGGACTACGTAAGTACCACATTCACCAGGTCCAAGTGAGTACCACGTGGGGACCTGTGTCACCAGGCATGGGTAAGACCCAGGTGGGAACCCCACTCACCAGGTCAAGATGAGGCCAACCTGCAGGCCATGCAGAGGAACCATGTCCCGATGATGCCCAGGTAGGAACCAGAGTTACCAGGTCCAGGTGAGGCCAACATGCAGGCCATGCAGGGGAACCATTTCCCGATGATGCCCAGGTAGGGACGACAGTCACCAGGTCCAAATGAGGCCCTGATGGAGCATATTCACTAGGTTCAGGTGAGGCCCAATTGAGGACCAGAGGCACCAGAACTGGTTGAGGCCTAGAGGGGTACCAGAATCACCTGGTCCAGGTGACATCCAGATGGGGACCAGAGTCACCAGGTCAGGGTGAGGCCCAGCCAGGTTCCAGAGTCATCATGTCCAGGTGAGGCTCATGTGTCGAACAGTGTCACCAGGTACCAATGATGCCCAGGTTAGGACCAGAGTCACCAGGTCTGAGTGACGCGCAGATAGGATCAGAGTCACCAGATCCAGGTGAGGCCCTAGTGGGGACCAGGGACACCAGGTAAATGTGAGACTACAAGAACACCACAGTCATCAGGTCCAGGTGTGGTTCATGTGGGAATGAGAGTCACAGGTCCAGGTGATACCCAGGTGGGGACCACAGTCACCAGGTCCAGATTGAGGCCTAGATGGGGGGACCAGAATCATCAGGATCAGTTGAGGCCAAAGTGTGGAGCAAAGTTATCATGTCCAGGTGAGGCCCAGGTGGGGAACAGAGTAACCATGTCCCATTGATGCCAGGTGGGAAAAGAGTCAGAAGGTCCAGAAGAGGTCTAAGTGAGGAGTAGATTCACCAGCTCCTGTTGAGGCCCAGTTGAGTGCCAGTGTCCCCAGCTCCGGGTGAGTCCCAGAGGGGGACCAGAGTTACCCGGTTCTGGTGATATCCAGGTGGGGACCAGAGTCACCACGTCAGAGTGAGGCCCAGAGTGGGACGAGAATCACTAGGTCCAGGTGAGGCCCCGATGTGGAACTGAGAAACCAGGTCCCATGATGCCCATATGAGGATCTGAGTCACCAGGTCCAGGTGAGGTCCCTGTGGGAACCAGTCACCTCATCCAGGTGAGGCCCAGGTGGGACCACAGTCACCAGGTCCAGGTGAGGCCCAGGTATATAAGAGTGTACCCAGGTCCCAATGATGCCCAGGTAAGTACCAGAGTCAACAGGTCCAGGAGAGGCCCAAATATGGAACAGAGTCATTGTGTTCCAGGTGAGGCCAGATGGAGACCACAGGAACCAGGTCTAGGAGAGCCCCATATGGGAACCAGAGCCATCAGATCCAGGTGAGGTCCAGGTGGGACCACAGTCACAAGGTCCAGGTGATGCGCAGGTGGCAACAGGATTCACCAAGTCCAGGTGAGGCCCAGGTGGAGACCAGTCACCAGATCCAGGTGCGGACCAGCTAAGGGCCAGATTCATCAGGCCCTATTAAAGCCCAAGGGGTGACCAGAGTCACCAGGTGAGGGTGAGGCCCAGAGGGGAACCAGAGTAACCAATTTAGTTTGAGGCCCAGAATGGGACCAGAAGTCCCTGTTCAAAGTGAGGCACAGGTGTGGAATAGAGTATCCAGGGTGAGGATCTTTGGGTCCATCATCCAATGATGCCTGGGTGAGGACCAGAGGCACTAGGGCCATGCAGGCCCAGTTGGGGAACAGAAGTACTAGGTCCTGGTGTGGCATAGAATAAGACCACAGTCACAGTATCACGTGAGCCCCTTGTGGGAACCAGAGCCACTCTATCCAGCTGAGTCCCAGGTCTAGCTGAGTGCCAGGTCCATGTGAGGCCCACGTGAGGACCAGATTCATCAGGTGGAATTGAGGCATAGGTGGGGACAAGAGTCACCAGGTCTGGATGTGGCCTAGGTTGGGGCAAGATTCAGCAGTTCTGAGTTAGGTTCAAGTGGGGACGAGAGACACCAGGTCCAGGTGAGGCCTAACTGAGGACCAAAGTCACCAGATCCAGGTGAGGTCCATGTTGGAAGAGAGTCACCAGGTCCAGGAGAGGGCCAGGTGGGGAGCAGAGTCAACGGATCCAGGTAAGTCCAGGTGGGGACCTGAGTCACCAGATCCAGGTGAAGCCCAGGTGGAGACCAGAGTCTCTAAGACCAGATGAGGCCCAGGTGAGGACAGGAGTTACCAGGTACACGTGAGGCCCCGGTGGGGATCAGAGGCAACAGGTCCATCTGAGGCCAGCTTGGGGACCATGGTCAACAGGTCTACTTGAGGCCCAGGTGTGGAACACAGTAAGCAGGTCCAGGTAATTCCCCGGTGGTGACAAGAGTCACCACGTCCAGGTGAGGCCCAGGTGGGGACCAGGATCACCAGGTACAGGGGAGGCCCTTGAAAGAACCAGAGTCAACAGTTCGAGGTTAGACGCAGGTGGCAACCAGGGTCAGGAGGTCCAAGTCAGGCCACAGTGGGGTTCACAGTCACTAGGCACGGTGAGACCCATAGGGGGACCAGAGTCACCTGGTCCAGGTGACATCCAGTTTTGGAACACAGTCACCGAGTCCCAATTTTGCCCAGTTGAGGACCATGGTCAACAGGGCCAGGTGAGGCCCAGATGGGGACCGGAGTCCAAATATCCAGGTGAATCCCAGGTGGGGACCACATTCACCAGATCCAGGGTAGTCTCAGGTGCAGACCATAATCACCAGGTCCAAGTGAGGTGCAGGTGGCAACCACATTCCCCAGGACCCAGTGAGGCCCTGGCGGGGACCAGAGTCACAAGGTACATGAGAAGCTAGAAACACTGCAGCCACCAGGTCCACATGATGTCCATGTGGGCCGGAGAATCAGCAGTTACACGTGAGGACCAGGTGGGGATCCGACTCACCATGTCAAGTTGAGACCCAGGTGGGATCCAGTGTCACCATGTCCAGGTGTGGCCCAGGTGAAGACCAGAGTTAATAGGTCTGGCTGGGTCACTGTTAGTGAAAAGTGTAACCATATCCTGATGCTACCCAGGTGGGTACCGGAGACACCAGGTCCAGGTGAGGCCCAGGTGGGACCAGAGACATGAGGTCCAGGTAAGATCCCGATGGGAACCACAATCAACAGGTCAGGTGAGGCCATGCTTAGGATCAGAGTTACCAGTTACAGGTGAGGCCCAGGTGGAGCCAGAGTCACCTGGTACAGAAGAGGCCAAAGTCAGGACAAGAGTTACCGGAATCAGGTCAGTCCCAGTGGGCAATAGAGTAACCATGTCCCAATGATGCCCAGGTAGAACCAGAGTGACCAGGTCAGATGAAGCGCAGGTGGGGAGGATATTCACTAGGTCCCGGTGAGGCCCAATTGAGAACCAGTGTCACCAGGTCTACTTGAGGCCTAGAGGGGTACCAGATTCACCTGGTCTGGGTGACATCCAGATGGGGACCAGAGTCACCATGTCAGGGTGAGGCCCAGAGGGGATCCAGAGTCATCATGTCCAGGTGAGGCTTAGGTGTGGAACAGAGTATCCAGGTCATAATGGTCCACAGGTGAGGACCAGAGTCTCCATATCTGGGTGAGGCCCAGTTAGGATCAGAGTCACCAGTTCCAGGTGAGGACAAGAAGGAGTCCACAGCAATCAGGTCCAGGTGGGGAACAAAGTCACCAGGATTGGGTGAGGCCCAATGGGGACCAGATTCACCAGGTCCAGGTGATTCTCCGGTGGTGACCAGAGTTACTAGTTCCGTGTGAGGACCAGGTAAGGAGCAGATTCACTAGGTCCAAGTGAGGACCACGTAGGGCCTGTGTCACCAGGTATGGGTGAGGCACAGGTGACAACCCCACTCACCAGGTCCAGGTGAGGCCAACCTTCAGGCCATGCAGTGGAAACATATCCCGATGATGCCCAGGTAGTGACCCGAGTCACCAGGTCCAAATGAGGCCCAGATGGAGCATATTCACTAGGTCCAGGTGAGGCCCAGTTGAGGAC
The DNA here is from genome assembly GCF_003254725.2 of Canis lupus dingo. Classification (NCBI taxonomy): domain Eukaryota; kingdom Metazoa; phylum Chordata; class Mammalia; order Carnivora; family Canidae; genus Canis; species Canis lupus. Next base: position 373,618 of record NW_026019453.1, on the reverse strand, counting down.
CAGAGTCCCCAGATCGGGTTGAGTACTAGAGGGGTACCAGAATCACCTGGTCCAGGTGACATCCAGATGGGGAACAGAGTCACCAGGTCAGGGTGAGGCCCAGAGATCTTCCAGAGTCATCATGTCCAGGTGAGGCGCAGGTGTGGAACAGAGTCACCAGGTACCAACGATGCCCAGGTGAGGACCAGAGTCACCAGGTCTGGGTGATGCGCAGATAGAATCAGAGCCACCAGTTCCAGGTGAGGCAAAGAAAGAGTCCACAGTAATCAGGTCCAGGTGGGGAATAAATCACCAGGACTGGGTGAGACCCAGATGGGGACCAGATTCACCAGGTCCAGGTGAGTCCCAGGTGGTGACCAGAGTCCCCAACTCCGGGAGAGGACCAGGTAAGGACCAGATTCACCAGGTCCAAGAGGCCCACGTGGGGACCTGAGTCACCAGGTATGGGTGAGGCCCAGGTGGCCACCCAACTCACCAGTTCCAGGTGAGGCCAACCTGCAGGCCAGAGTCTCCAGATCCAGGTGAAGTCCAGGTGGGGACCAGAGTAACAAGATCCAGGTGAAGCACAGGTGGAGACCAAAGTCAATAGGTCAAGATGAGGCCCAGGTGAGGACCAGAGTTACTAGGTACACGTGAGGCCCCGGTGTGGATCAGAAGCAACTGGTCCATGTGAGGCCGGCTTGGGGACCATGGTCAACAGGTCTACTTGAGGCCCAGGTGTGGAACACAGTAAGCAGATCCAGGTGAGACCCGGTGGTGACAAGAGTCACCAGGTCCAGGTGAGGCCCATGTGGGCACCAGGATCACCATGTCCAGGGGACGCCCTTGAAAGAACCAGAGTCAACAGTTCGATGTCAGGCGCAGGTGGCAACCAGGGTCAACAGGTCCAAGTCAGGCCAAAGTGGGGTTCACAGTCACTAGGGCACGGTGAGACCCAGAGGGGGACCAGAGTCACCTGGTCCAGGTGAGGTCCAGTTGTGGAACACAGTCACCGGGTCCCAATTTTGCCCAGTTGAGGACCATGGTCAACAAGGCCAGGTGAGGCACAGATGGGGACTGGAGTCCCCAAATCCAGGTGAAGCCCAGGTGGGGACTACAGTCACCAGATCCAGGGTAGTCTCAGGTGCAGGCCCGAATCACCAGGTCCAGGTTAGGTGCAGGTGGCAACCACACTCACCAGGTCCCGGTGAGGCCCTGGTGGGGAGCAGAGTCACGAGGTACATGAGAAGCTAGAAACACTGCAGCCACCAGGTCCACATGATGTCCATGTGAGAACGAGAATCACCAGTTACAGGTGAGGACCAGGCGGGGATCCGACTCACCATGTTCAGGTCAGACCCAAGTGGGTACCAGTGTCACCATGTCCAGGTGTGGCCCAGGTGAAGACCAGAGTTAATAGGTCCGGCTGGGTCACTGTTAGTGAAGAGTGTAACCATATCCTGATGCTACCCAGGTGAGTACAAGGGACACCAGGTCCTGGTGAGGCCCAGGTGGGACCAGAGACATGAGGTCCAGGTGAGGTCCCGATGTGAACCACAGTCACCAGGTCAGGTGAGGCCATGCTTAGGATCAGAGTCACCAGTTACAGGTGAGGCCCAGGTGGAGCCAGAGTCACCCGGTAGAGAAGACGCCAAAGTCAGGACCAGAGTTACCAGGATCAGGTCAGTCCCAGTGGGGCATAGAGTGACCATGTCCCGATGATGCCCCGGTAGAACCCGAGTCACCACGTCCAGATGAGGCGCAGGTGGGGAGTATATTCACTAGGTCCCGGTGAGGCCCAGGTGAGGACCATATCACCCGGTCTAGTTGAGGCCTAGAGGGGTACCAGATTCACCTGGTCTAGGTGACATCCAGATGGGGACCAGAGTCACCATGTTAGGGTGAGGCCCAGAGGGGATCCAGAGTCATCATGTCCAAGTGAGTCTCAGGTGTGGAAAAGAGTATCCAGGTCATAATGGTCCACAGGTGAGGATCAGAGTCACCAGATCTTTATGAGGCCCAGTTAGGATCAGAGTCACCAGTTCCAGGTGAGGCCAAGAAGGTGTCCATAGCAATCAGGTCCAGGTGGGGAACAAAGTCCCAGGACTGGGTGAGGCCAAGACGGGGACCAGATTCACAAGGTCCAGATTATTCACAGGTGGGAACCAGAGTTGCCAGTTCCGGGTGAGGACCAGTTAAGGACGAGATTCACCAGGTCCAAGTGAGACCCACGTGGGGACCTGGGTCACAATGTATGTGTGAGGCCCAGATTACCACCCCACTCACCAGGTCCAGGTGAGGCCAACCTGCAGGCCATGAAGAGGAACCATGTCCCGATGATGCCCTAGTAGGGAACAGAGTTACCAGGTCCAGGTGAGGACAACCTGCAGGCCATGCAGTGGAACCATGTCCTGATGATGTCCAGGTAGGGACTAGAGACACCAGGTCCAAATGAGGTCCAGATGGAGCAAATTCACTAGGTCAGGTGAGGCCCAGTTGAGGACCAGAGTCACCAGATTTGGTTGATGCCTAGAGGGGTACCAGAATCACCTGGTCCATGTGACATGCAGATGGGTACCAAGTCACCAGGTCAGGGAGAGGCCCAGAGAGGTTCCAGAGTCATCATGTCCAGGTGAGGCTCAGGTGCGGAACAGAGTCACCAGGTACCATGATGCCCAGGTGAGGACCAGAGTCACCAGATCTGGGTGAGGCCCAGTTAGGATCAGAGTCACCAGTTCCAGGTGAGACCCAAAAGGAGTCCACAGCAATCAGGTCCAGGAGGGGAACAAAGTCACCAGGACTGTGTGACGCCAAGATGGGGACCAGATTCATCAGGTCCAGTTGAGGCCCAGGGGGTGACCAGAGTCCCAGGTCTGGGAGAGGACCATGTAAGGACCAGATTCACCAGGTCCAAGAGGCCCACGTGGGGACCTGAGTCACCAGGTATGGGTGAGGCCCAGGTGGCAACCCCACTCACCAAGTCCAGGTGAGGCCAACCTGCAGGCCAGAGTCACCAAATCTAGGTGAGGCCCTAGTGGGGACCAGAGTCACCAGGTAAATGTGAGTCTACAAGAACACCACAGTCACCAGGTCCAGGTGTGGTTCATGTGGGAACAAGAGTCACCAGGTCCAGGTGAGACCCAGGTGGGGACCACAGTCACCAGGTCCAGATTGAGGCCTAGTTGGGGGGACAGAGTCATCAGGACCAGGTGAGGCCAAAGTGTGGAGCAAAGTTATCATGTCCAGGTGAGGCCCAGGTGGGGAACAGAGTAACCATGTCCCATTGATGCCAGGTGGGAAAAGAGTCACAAGTTCCAGACGAGGCCTATGTGAAGAGTAGATTCATCAGGTCCTGTTGAGGCCCAGTTGAGGACCAGTGTCCACAGCTCCGGTGAGTCTCAGAGGGGGACCAGAGTCACCCGGTTCTGGTGATATCCAGGTGGGGACCAGAGTCACCACGTCAGGATGAGGCCCAGAAGGGGGACGAGAATCACTAGCTCCAGGTGAGGCCCGATGTGGAACTGAGAAACCAGGTCCCATGATGCCCATATGAGGACCTGAGTCACCAGGTCCAGGTGAGGTCCCTGTGGGAACCAGTCACCTCATCCAGGTGAGGCCCAGGTTGGACCACAGTCACCAAGTCCAGGTGAGGCCCAGGTATATAAGAGAGTATCGAGGTCCCAATGATGCCCAGGTAAGGACCAGAATCAACAGATTCAGGAGAGGCCCAAATATGGATCAGAGTCATTGTGTTCCAGGTGAGGCCAGATGGAGACCACAGGAACCAGGTCCAGGAGAGCCACATATGGGAACCAGAGCCACGAGATCCAGGTGAGGTCCAGGTGGGACCACAGTCACAAGGTCCAGGTGAGGCGCAGGTGGCAACAGGATTCACCAAGTCTAGGTGAGGCCCAGGTGGCGACAAGTCACCACATCCAGGCGCGGACCAGCTAAGGACCAGATCCACCAGGCCGAAGTAGCCCAAAGGGTGACCAGAGTCACCAGGTAAGGGTGAGCCCCAGAGGGGGAACCAGAGTAACCAGTTTAGTTTAAGGCCCAGAATAGGACCAGAGGTCCCTGGTCAAAGTGAGGCCCAGGTGTGGAATAGAGTGTCCAGGGTGAGGATCATTGGGTCCATCACCCAATGAAGCCTAGGTGAGGACCAGAGTCACTTGGGCCATGCAGGCCCAGATGGGGAACAGAATCACTAGGTCCTGGTGAGGCATACAATAAAACCACAGTCAGCAGTATCAGCTGAGCCCCTTGCGGGAACCAGAGCCACTCTATCCAGCTGAGTCCCAGGTCCAGGTGAGGCTCCTGTGAGGACCAGATTCATTAGGTCGAATTGAGGCATAGCTGGGGACAAGAGTCACCAGGTCGGGCTGCAGCCTACGTTGGGCTAGATTCAGCAGTTCTGAGTTAGGTCAAAGTGGGGACGAGAGACGCCAGTTCCAGGTGAGGCCAAACTGAGTACCAGAGTCACCAGATCCATGTGAGGTCCATGTTTGAAAGAAAGTCACCAGGTCCGGGAGAGGTCCAGGTGGGGACCAGAGTCACCAGTTCCAGGTGAGGCCAAGAAGGAGTCCACAGAAATCAGGTCCAGGTGGGGAACAAAGTCACCAGGACTGGGTGAGGCCTAGATGGGGACCAGATACACAAGGTCCAGGTGATATCCAGGTGGTGACCAGACTTACCAGTTCCGGGTGAGGACCAGGTAAGGACCAGATTCACCAGGTCCAAGAGGCCCACGTGGGGACCTGAGTCACCAGGTATGGGTGAGGCCCAGGTGGCAATAACACTCACCAGGTCCAGGTGAGGCCAACCTGCAGGCCATGCAGTGGAACCATATCCCGATGATGCCCAGGTAGAGACAGACTTACCAGGTCCAGGTGAGGCTAACCTGCAGGTCATGCAGTGGAACCATATCCCGATGATGCCCAGGTATGGACCAGCGTCACCAGGTCCAAATGAGGCCCAGATGGAGCATATTCACTAGGTACAGGTGAGTCCCCTTTGAAGACCAGAGTCACCAGATCTGTTTGAGGACTTGGGGGTACCAGAATCACCTTGTTCATGTGACATCCAGATGGGGACCAGAGTCAACAGGTCAGGGTGAGGCCCAGAGCGGTTCCACAGTCAACATTTCCAGGTGAGGCTCAGGTGTGGAACAGAGTCACCAGGTACCAATGATGCCCAGGTGAGGACAAGAGTCACCCGGTCTGGGTGTCGCACAGATAGGATCAGACTCACCAGTCCAGGTGAGGCCAAGAAAGGGCACAGCAATCAGGTCCAGGTAGGGAACAAAGTCAGCAGGACTGGGTGAGGCCAGATGGGGACCAGATTCACCAGGTCCAGGTGAGGCCCAGGTGGTGACAAGAGTCCCGGGGTCTAGGAGAGGACCGGGTAAGGACAAGATTCACCAGGTCCAAGAGGACCACGTAGGGACTTGAGTCACCAGGTATGGGTGAGGCCCAGGTGGCAACCCCACTCACCAGGTCCTGGTGAGACCAACCTGCAGGCCAGAGTCACCAGATCCACGTGAGTCCCTAGTGGGGACCGGATTCACCAGGTAAAAGTGAGTCTACAAGAACGCCAGAGTCACCAGGTCCAGGCGTGGTTCATGTAGGAACGAGACCACCAGGTCCAGGTGAGACCCAGGTGGAGACCACAGTCACCAGGTCCAGGTGTGACCCAGGTGGGGACCACAGTCACCAGGTTCAGTTTGAGGCCTAGGTGGGGGGATCAGAGTCATCGAGACCAGTTGAGGCCAAAGTGTGGAGCAAAGTTATCATGTCCAGGTGAGGCCCAGAGGGAACAGAGTAACCATGTCCCATTGATGCCAGGTGGGAAAAGAGTCACAAGGTCCAGACGAGACCTAAGTGAGGAGTAGATTCACCAGGTCCAGTTGTGCCCAGTTGAGGACCAGTATCCCAGCTCCAGGTGAGTCCCAGATGGGGAACAGAGTCACCCGATTCTGGTGATATCCAGATGGGGACCAGAGTCACCATGTCAGGCTGAGGCCCAGAGGGGATCCAGCGTCATCATGTCCAGGTGAGTCTCAGGTGTGGAAAAGAGTATCCAGGTCATAATGGTCCACAGGTGAGGATTAGAGTCACCAGATCTGGGTGAGTCCCAGTTATGATCAGAGTCACCCGTTCCAGGTGAGGCCCAAAAGGAGTCCACAGCAATCAGTTCCAGGTGGAGAACAAAGTCACCAGGACTGGGTGAGGCCCAATGGGGACCAGATTCACCAGGTCCAGATGATTCCCATGTTGTGACCAGACTTACTAGTTCCGAGTGAGGACCAGGTAAGGACCAGATTCACCAGGTCAAAGGGAGGCCCACGTGGGGCCCTAGTCACAAGGTATGGGGGAGGCCCAGGTGGCAACCCCACTCACCAGGTCCAGGTGAGGCCAACCTGCAGGCCATGCAGAGGAACCATGTCCCGGTGATGCTCAGGTAGGGACCAGATTTACCAGGTCCATTTGAGGCCAATCTGCAGGCCATGCTGTGGAACCATGTCCCGATGATGCCCAGGTAGGGACCAGATTCACCAGGTCCAAATAAGGCCCAGATGCAGCATATTCACTAGGTCCAGGTGAGGCCCAGTTGAGGACCAGTTTCACCATATCTGCTTGAGTCTTAGAAGGGTACCAGAATCACCTGGTCCAGGTGATATCCAGATGGGGACGAGAGTCACCAGGTCAGGGGGAGGCCCAGAGAGGTTCCAGAGTCATCGGGTCCAGGTGAGGCTCAGGTGTGGAAGAGAGTCACCAGGTACCAATGATGCCCAAGTGAGGACCAGAGTCACCAGATCTCGGTGAGGAGTAGATCGGATCAGAGTCACCAGTTACAGGTGAGGCCAAGAAAGAGTTCACAGCAATCAGGTCCAGGTGGGGAACAAAGTCACCAGACCTGGGTGAGACCCAGATGGGGACCAGATTCACCAGGTCCAGGTGAGGCCCAGGTGGCTATAGAGTCCCCGGGTCTAGGAAAGGACCAGGTAAGGACCAGATTCACCAGGTCCAAGAGGCTCACGTGGGGACCTGAGTCACCAGCTATGTGTGAGGCCTAGGTGGCAACCCCACTCACCAGGTCTAGGTGAGGCCAACCGGCGGGCCAGAGTCACCAGATCTAGGACTGGAGTCACCAGGTACATGTGAGTATACAAGAACACCACAGTCACCAGGTCCAGGTGTGGTTCATGTGGAAACGAGAGTCACCAGGTCCAGGTGACTCCCAGGTGGGGACCACAGTCACCAGGTCCAGATTGAGGCCTAGGTGGGGGGACCAGAGTCATCAGGACCAGTTGAGGCCAAAGAATGGAGCAAAGTTATCATGTCCAGGTGAGGCCCAGGTGGGGACCAGAGTCACGAGGTACATGAGAATCTAGAAACACTGCAGCCACCAGGTCCACATGATGTCCATGTGGGAACGAGAATCACCAGTTACAGGTGAGGACCAGGTGGGGATCCGACTCACCATGTCCAGGTGAGTCCCAGGTGGGAACCAGTGTCACCATGTCCCGGTGTGGCCCAGGTGAAGACCAGAGTTAATAGGTCCGGCTGGGTCACTGTTAGTGAACAGGGTCACCATATCCTAATGCTACCCAGGTAGGTACCAGAGACACCAGGTACTGGTGAGCCCCAGGTGGGACCAGAGACATGAGGTCCAGGTGAGGTCCCGATGGGAACCACAGTCACCAGGTCAGGTGAGGCCATGCTTAGGATCACAGTAACCAGTTACAGGTGAGGCCTAGTTGGAGCAAGAATCACCTGGTACAGAAGAGGCCAAAGTCAGGACCTGAGTTACCAGGATCAACTCAGTCCCAGTGGGGAATAGAGTAACCATGTCCCGATGATGCCAAGGTAGAACCAGAGTCATCAGGTCCAGATGAGGCGCAGGTGGGGAGCATATTCACTAGGTCCCGGTGAGGCGCAGTTGAGGACCAGAGTCACCAGGTCTATTTGAGGCCTAGAGGCGTACCAGATTCACCTGGTCTAGGTGACATCCAGTTGGGGACCAGAGTCACCATGTCAGGGTGAGGCCCAGAGAGGATCCAGAGTCCTCATGTCCAGATGAGGCTCAGGTGTGGAACAGAGTATCCAGATCATAATGGTCCACAGGTGAGGACAAGAATCACCAGATCTGGGTGAGGTCCAGTTAGGATCAGAGTCACCAGTTCCAGGTGAGGCCAAGAAGGAGTCCACAGCAATCAGGTCCAGGTTGGGAACAAAGTCACCAAGACTGGGTTAGGCCCAGATGGGGACCAGATTCACCAGGTCCAGGTGATTCCCAGGTGGTGACCAGAGTTACCAGTTCCAGGTGAGGACCAGGTAAGGACCAGATTCAACAGGTCCAAGAGAGGCCCACCTGGGGACTTGTGTATCCAGGTATGGGTGAGGCCCAGGTGGAAATCCCAATCACCAGTTCCAGGTGAGGCCAACGTGCAGGCCATGCAGAGGAACCATGTCCGAATGATGCCAACGTAGGGAACAGACTTACCAGGTCCAGGTGAGGCCAACCTTTGGGACCTGCTGAGGAACCGTGTCCCAATGATGCCCATGTAGGGACCAGAGTTACCAGGTCCAGGTGAGGCCCTGATATGGAACTGAGAAACCAGGTCCCATGATGCCCATATGAGGACCTGAGTCACCAGGTCCAGGTGAGGTACCAGTCACCTCGTCCAGGTGAGGCCCAGGTGGGACCACAGTCACCAGGTCCACGTGAGGCCCAGGTACATAAGAGAATATCCAGGTCGCAATGATGCCCAGGTATGGACCAGAGTCAACAGGTCCAGAGGAGGCCCAAATATGGATCAGAGTCATCTTGTTCCAGGTGAGGCCAGATGGACACCACAGCAACCAGGTCCAGGAGAGCCCCATATGGGAACCAGAGCCACCAGATCCAGGTGAGGTCCAGGTGGGACTACAGTCACAAGGACCAGGTGAGGCTCAGGTGGCATCAGGATTCACCAAGTCCAGGTGATGCCCAGGTGGCGACCAGTCACGAGATCCAAGTGCGGACCAGCTAAGGACCAGATTCACCAGGCCCAAATGAAGCCCAAGGGGTGACCAGAGTCTCCAGGTAAGGGTGAGAATCAGAGGGGGAACCAGAGTAACCAGTTTAGTTTGAGGCCCAAAATGGGTCCAGAGTTCCCTGGTCAAAGTGAGGCCCAGGAGTGGAATAGAATATCCAGGTCCCAATGATGCCTGGGTGAGGACCAGTGTCACTAGGGCCATGCAGGCCCAGATGGGGAACAGAATCACTAGGTCCTGGTGAGGCATAGAATAAGACCACAGTCAGCAGTATCAGGTGTGCCCCTTGTGGGAAACAGAGCCACTCTATCCAGCTGAGTCCCAGGTACATGTGAGGCACACGTGAGGACCAGATTCATCAGGTCGAATTGAGGCATAGCTGGGGACAAGAGTCACCAGGTCTGGGTGCGGCCTAGGTGGGGCAAGATTCAGCAGTTCTGAGTTCGGTCAAAGTGGGGACAAGAGCCACCAAGTCGAGGTGAGGCCAAACTGAGGACCAGAGTCACCAGATCCACATGAGGTCCATGTTGGAAAGGAGTCACCAGGTCCAGGAGAGGTCCTAGGGTGGACCAGAGTCACCAGAACCAGGTGAAGTCCAGGTGGGGACCAGAGTCACTAGGTCCAGATGAGGCCCAGGTGAGGACCAGAGTTACCAGGTACACGTGAGGCCCCGGTGGGGATCAGAGGCATCAGGTCCATGTGAGTCTGGCTTGGGGACCATGGTCAACAGGTCTACTTGAGGCCAAGGTGTGGAACACAGTAAGCAGGTCCAGGTGAGTCCCCGGTGGTTACAAGAGTCACCACAAAAAGGTGAGGCCCAGATGGGAACCAGGATCACCAGGTCCAGGGGAAGCCCTTGAAAGAACCAGAGTCAACAGTTCGAGGTCAGGCGCAGGTGGCAACCAGGGTCAGCAGGTCCATGTCAGGCCAAAGTGGGGTTCACAGTCACTAGGGCACGGTGACACCCAGAGGGGGACCAGAGTCACTTGGTCCAGGTGAGGCCACTTGTGGAACACAGTCACCAGGTCCCAATTTTACCCAGTTGAGGACCATGGTCAACAGGGCCAGGTAAAGCCCAGATGGGGACCGGAGTCCCCAAATCCAGGTGAAGCCCAGGTGGGGGCCACAGTCACCAGAGGCAAGGTAGTCTCATGTGTAGACCCGAATCACCAGGTCCAGGTGAGGTGCAGGTGGCAACCACACTCAGGAGGTCCCGGTGAGGCACTGGTGGGGATCAGAGTCACGAGGTACATGAGAAGCTAGAAACACTGCAGCCACCAGGTCCACATGATGTCCATGTGGGAACGAGAATCACCAGTTACAGTTGAGGACCAGGTGGGGATCCGACTCACCATGTCCAGGTGAGGCCCTCGTGGGAACCAGTGTCACCATGTACAGGTGTGACCCAGGTGAAGACCAGAGTTAATAGGTCCGGCAGGGTCACTGTTAGTGAACAGTGTAACAATATCCTGATGCTACCCAGGTGGGTATCAGAGACACCAGGTCCTGGTGAGGGTCAGGAGGGACCAGAGACATGAGGTCCAGGTGAGGTCCCGATGGGAACGACAGTCACCAGGTCGATGAGGCCATGCATAGGATCAGAGTCACCAGTTACAGGTGAGGCCCAGGTGGAGCCAGAGTCACCTGGTAGAGAAGAGGCCAAAGTCAGGACCAGAGTTACCGGAATCAGGTCAGTCCCAGTGGGCAATAGAGTAACCATGTCCCAATGATGCCCAGGTAGAACCAGAGTGACCAGGTCAGATGAGGCGCAGGTAGGGAGCATATTCACTAGGTCCCGGTGAGGCCCACTTGAGAACCAGTGTCACCAGGTCTAGTTGAGGCCGACCTGCAGACCAGAGTTACTAGTTCCAGGTGAGGACCAGGTAAGGACCAGATTCACTAGGTCCAATGAGGACCACCTGGGGCCTGTGTCACCAGGTATGGGTGAGGCCCAGGTGGCAACCCCACTCACCAGGTCCAGGTGAGGCCAACCTGCAGACCATGCAGAAGAACCGTGTGCAATGATGCCCAGGTAGGGTCCAGAGTTACCAGGTCCAGGTGAGGCCCTGATGGAGCATATTCACTAGGTCCAGGTGAGGCCCAGTTGAGGACCATAGTTACCAGATCTTGTTGAGGCATAGAAAATACCAGAATCACCTGGTCCAGGTGACATCCAGATGGGGACCAGAGTCACCAGGTCAGGGTGAGGCCCAGACAGGTTCAAGAGTAATCATGTTCAGGTGAGGATCAGGTGTGGAACACAGTCACCAGGTACCAAGGATGTCCAGGTGAGGACCAGAGTCACCAGGTCTGGGTGACGCGCAGATAGGATCAGAGTCTCCAGTTCCAGGTGAGGCCAAGAAAGAGTCCACAGCAATCAGGTCCAGGTGGGGAACAAAGTCACTAGGACTGGGTGAGGTCCAGTTGGGGAACAGATTCACCAGGTCCAGGTGAGGCCCAGGTGGTGACCAGAGTCCCCGGTCTGGGGGAGGACCAGGTTAGGAGAAGATTCACCAGGTCCAAGAGGCCCCTGTGGGGACTTGAGTCACCAGGTATGGATGAGGCCCAAGTGGCAACCCCACTCAACAGATCCACATGAGGCCACCCTGCAGGCCAGAGTCACCAGATACAGGTGACACTTTAGTGGGGACCGGAGTCACAAGGTAAAAGTGAATCTACAAGAACCCCACAGTCACCAGGTCCAGGTGTGATTCATGTGGGAACGAGAGTCACCAGGTCCAGGTGAGACCCAGGTGGGGACCACAGTCCCTAGGTCCAGATTGAGGCCTAGGTGGAGGGACCAGAGTCATCAGGACCAGTTGAGGTCAAAGTGTGGAGCAAAGTTATCATGTCCAGGTGAGGCGCAGATGGGGAACAGAGTAACCATGTCCCATTGATGCCAGGTGGGAAAAGAGTCACAAGGTCCAGACGAGGCTTAAGTGAGGAGTAGATTCACCAGGTCCTGTTGAGGCCCAGTTGAGGAGCAGTGTCCCCAGCTCCGGGTGAGTCCCAGAGGGGGACCAGAGTCACCCGGTTCTGGTGATATCCAGCTGGAGACCAGAGTCACCACGTCAGGGGAAGGCCTAGAGGGGGACGAGAATCACTAGGTCCAGATGAGGCCCCGATGTGGAACTGAGAAACCAGGTCCCATGATGCCCATATGAGGACCTGAGTCACCAGATCCAGGTGAGATCCATGTTGGAAAGAGAGTCACCAGGTCCAAGAGAGGTCCAGGTGGGGACCAGAGTCACCAGATCCAGGTGAAGTCCAGGTGGGGACCAGAGTCACCAGATCCATGTGAGATCCATGTTGGAAAGAGAGTCACCAGGTCCAAGAGAGGTCCAGGTGGGGACCAGAGTCACCAGATCCAGGTGAAGTCCAGGTGGGGACCAGAGTCACCAGATCCACGTGAAGCCCAGGTGGGGACCAGAGTCACTAGGTCCCGATGAGGCCCAGGTGAGGACCAGAGTTACCAGGTACACGTGAGGCCCCGGTGGGGATCAGAGGCAACAGGTCCATGTGAGGCAGGCTTGGGGACCATGGTCAACACGTCTACTTGAGGCCCTGGTGTGGAACACAGTAAGCAGGTCCAGGTGAGTCCCCGGTGGTGAAAAGAGTCACCACGTCCAGGTGAGTCCCAGGTGGGGACCAGGATCACCAGGTACAGTTGAGGCCCTTGAAAGAACTAGAGTCTACTGGCACAAAAACAGACACATAGATCAGTGAAACAGAATAGAGAATCCAGAAGTGGACCCTGAACTTTATGGGCAACTAATATTCGATAAAGGAGGAAAGACTATCCATTGGAAGAAAGACAGTCTCTTCAATAAATGGTGCTGAGAAAATTGGACATCCACATGCAGAAGAATGAAACTAGACCACTCTCTTTCACCATACACAAAGATAAACTCAAAATGGATGAAAGATCTAAATGTGAGAAACGATTCCATCAAAATCCTAGAGAAGAACACAGGCAACACCCTTTTTGAACTCGGCCATAGTAACTTCTTGCAAGATACATCCACGAAGGCAAAAGAAACAAAAGCAAATTGAACTATTGGGATTTCATCAAGATAAGAAGCTTTTGCACAGCAAAGGATACAGTCAACAATATTCAAAGACAACCTACAGAATGGGAGAAGATATTTGCAAATGACATATCAGATAAAGGACTAGTTTCCAAGATCTATAAAGAACTTATCAAACTCAACACCAAAGAAACAAACAATCCAATCATGAAATGGGCAAAAGACATGAACAGAAATCTCACAGAGGAAGACATAGACATGGCCAACATGCACATGAGAAAATGCTCTGCATCACTTGCCATCAGGGAAATACAAATCAAAACCACAATGAGATACCACCTCACACCAGTGAGAATGGGGAAATTAACAAGACAGGAAACTACCAATGTTGGAGAGGATGCGGAGAAAAGGGAATCCTCATACACTGTTGGTGGGAATGTGAACTGGTGCAGCCACTCTGGAAAACTGTGTGGAGGTTCCTCAAACAGTTAAAAATATACCTGCCCTACGACCCAGCAATTGCACTGTTGGGGATTTTCCCCAAAGAGACAAATGCAATGAAACGCCGGGACACCTGCACCCCGATATTTATAGCAGCAATGGCCACGATAGCCAAACTGTGGAAGGAGGCTCGGTGTCCAACGAAAGATGAATGGATAAAGAAGATGTGATTTATGTATACAATGGAATATTACTCAGCTATTAGAAATGACAAATACCCCCCATTTGCTTCAACGTGGATGGAACTGGAGGGTATTATGCTGAGTGAAGTAAGCCAGTCTGAGAAAGACAAACATTATATGTTCTCATTCATTTGGGGAATATAAATAATAGTGAAAGGGAATATAAGGGAAGGGGGAAGAAATGTGTGGGAAATAACAGAAAGGGAGACAGAACGTAAAGACTGCTAACTCTGGGAAACGAACTAGGGGTGGTAGAAGGGGAGGAGGGCGGGGGGCGGGAGTGAATGGGTGACGGGCACTGGGGGTTATTCTGTATATTAGTAAATAGAACACCAATAATAAAAAATAAATTAAAAAAAAAAGAAAAAAGAAAGAACCAGAGTCAACAGATCGAAGTCAAGCGCAGGTGGCAACCAGGGTCAGCAGGTCCAAGTCAGGCCAAAGTGGGGTTCACAGTCATTAGGGCATGGTGAGACCCAGAGGGGGACCAGAGTCACCTGGTCCAGGTGAGGTCCATTTGTGGAACACAGTCACAGGGCCCCAATTGTGCCCAGTTGAGGACCATGGTCAACAGGGCCAGGTGAGGCCCAGATGGGGACCGGAGTCCCCAAATCCAGGTGAAGACCAGGTGGGGACCACAGTCACCAGATCCAGGGTAGTCTCAGGTGCAGACCAGAATCACAAGGTCCAGGTGAGGTGCAGGTGGCAACCACACTCACCAGGTCCCTGTGAGGCCCTGGTGGGGACCAGAGTCACGAGGTAGATGAGAAGCTAGAAACACTGCAGCCACTAGGTCCACAGGATGTCCATGTGGGAACGAGAATCACCAGTTACAGGTGAGTACCAGGTGGGTATCCGACTCACCATGTCCAGGTGAGACCCAGGTGGGAACGAGTGTCACCATGTCCAGGTGTGGCCCAGGTGAAGACCAGAGTTAATAGGTCCGGCTGGGTCACTGTTAGTGAACAGTGTAACCATATACTGATGCTACCCTGGTGGGTACCAGAGACACCAGGTCCTGGTGAGGCCCAGGTGGGACCAGAGATATGAGGTTCAGGTGAGGTCCCGATGGGAACCACAGTCACCAGGTCTGGTGAGGCCATGCTTAGGATCAGAGTCACCAGTTACTGGTGAGGCCCAGGTGGAGCCATTGTGACCTGGTACAGAAGAGGCCAAAGTCATGACCAGAGTTACAAGGATCAGGTCAGTCCCAGTGGGGAATAGAGTAACCATGTCCTGATGATGCGCAGGTAGAACCAGAGTCACCAGGTCCACATGAGGAGCAGGTGGGAAGCATATTCTCTAGGTCTCGGTGAGGCGCACTTGAGGACCAGAATCCCCAGGTCTAGTTGAGGCCTAGAGGGGTACAAGATTCACCTGGTCTAGGTGACATCCAGATGGGGACCAGAGTGACCATGTCAGGGTGAGGCCCAGAGGGGATCCAGAGTCATCATGTCCTGGTGAGGCTCAGGTGTGGAACAGAGATCCAGGTCATAATGGTCCACAGGTGAGGACCAGAGTCACCAGATCTCGGTGAGGCCCAGTGAGGATCAGAGTCACCAGTTCCAGGTGAGGCCAAGAAGGAGTCCACAGCAATCAGGTCCAGGTGGGGAACAATGTCACGAGGACTGGGAGAGGCCCAGATGGGTACCAGATTCACCAGGTCCAGGTGATTCCCAGGTGGTGACCAGAGTTACCAGTTCCGGGTTAGGAACAGGTAAGGACCAGATTCACCAGGTCCAAGTGAGGCCGACGTGGATACCTGTGTCACCAAGCATGGGTGAGGCCCAGGTGGAAACCCCACTCCCCAGGTCCATGGTGAGGCCAAACTGCAGGCCATGCAGCGGAACCATGCCCGGTGATGACCAGGTAGGGACTAGAGTTACCAGGTCCAGGTGAGGCCAAGATGCAGGCCATGCAGTGGTAGCATGTCCCGATGACTGCCCAGGTAGGGACCAGAGTCACCAGGTCAAAATGAGGCCCAGATAGAGCATATTCACTAGTTCCAGTGAGGCCCAGTTGAGGACCACTGTCACCAGATCTGGTTGAGGCTTAGAGGGGTACCAGAATCACCTCGTCCAGGTGACATCCAGATGGGGACCAGAGGCATCAGGTCAGGGAGAGGCCCAGAGTGGTTCCAGGGTCATCATGTCCAGGTTAGGCTCAGGCGTGGAACAGAGTCACCAGGTACCAATTATGCCCAGGTGAGGCCCAGAGTCACCAGATCTGGGTGAGGCGCAGATAGGATCAGAGTCACCAGTTCCAGGTGAGGCCAAGAAAGAGTCCACAGCAATCAGGTCCAGGTGGGGAATGAAGTCACCAGGACAGGGTGAGGCCCAGATGGCGACAAGATTCTCCAGGTCCAGGGGATTCCCAGGTGGTGACCAGAATTACTATATTCACCAGGTCGAAGAGGCACACGTGGGGACCTGAGTCACCAGGTATGGGTGACGCCCAGTTGGCAACCCCACTCACCAGGTCCAGGTGAGGCCAACCTGCAGGCCAGAGTCACCTGATCCAGGTGAGGCCCTAGTGGGGACCGGAGTCACCAGGTAAATGTGAGTCTACAAGAACACCACAGTCACCAGGTCCAGGTGTGGTTCATGTGGGAACGAGAGTCACCAGGTCCAGTTGAGACCCAGGTGGGGACCACTGTCACCAGGTCCAGATTGAAGCCTAGGTGGGGGGACCAGAGTCGTCAGGACCAGGTGAGGCCAAAGTGTGGAGCAAAGTTATCATGTCCAGGTGAGGCCCAGGTGGGGAACAGAGTAACCATGTCCCATTGATGCCAGGTGGGAAAAGAGTCACAAGTTCCAAACGAGGCCTTTGTGAAGAGTAGATTCATCAGGTCCTGTGGAGGCCCAGTTGAGGACCAGTGTCCACAGCACCGTTGAGTCTCAGAGGGGGACCAGAGTCACCCGGTTCTGGTGATATCCAGGTGGAGACCAGAGTCACCACGTCAGGATGAGGCCCAGAGGGGGACGAGAATCACTAGCTCCAGGTGAGGCCCGATGAGGAACTGAGAAACCAGGTCCCATGATGCCCATATGAGGACCTGAGTCACCAGGTCCAGGTGAGGTCCCTGTGGGAACCAGTCACCTCGTCCAGGTGAAGCCCAGGTGGGACCACAGTCACCAGGTCCAGGTGAGGCCCAGGTATATAAGGGAGTATCGAGGTTCCAATGATGCCCAGGTAAGGACCAGAGTCAACAGGTCCAGGAGAGGCCCAAATACGGATCAGAGTCATTGTGTTCCAGGTGAGGCCAGATGGAGACCAGAGGAACCAGGTCCAGGAGAGCCCCATATGGGAACCAGAACCTCGAGATCCAGGTGAGGTCCAGGTGGGACCACAGTCACAAGGTCCAGGTGAGGCGCAGATGGCAACAGGATTCACCAAGTCCAGGTGAGGCCCAGGTGGCGACCAGTCACCACATCCAGGCGCGGACCAGCTAAGGACCAGATTCACCAGGCCGAAGTGAAGCCCAAAGGGTGACCAGAGTCACCAGGTAAGGGTGAGCCCCAGAGGGGGAACCAGAGTAACCAGTTTAGTTTGAGGCCCAGAATGGGACCAGAGGTCCCTGGTCAAAGTGAGGCCCAGGTGTGGAATAGAGTATCCAGGGTGAGGATCATTGGGTCCATCACCCATTGATGCCTGGGTGAGGACCAGAGTCGCTGGGGCCATGCAGGTCCAGATGGGGAACAGAATCACTAGTTCCTGGTGAGGCATACAATAAGACCACAGTCAGCAGTATCAGCTGAGCCCCTTGCGGGACCCAGAGCCACTCTATCCAGCTGAGTCCCAGGTCCAGGTGAGGCTCCCGTGAGGACCAGATTTATTAGGTCGAATTGAGGCATAGCTGGGGACAAGAGTCACCAGGTCTGGGTGCAGCCTAAGTTGGGCTAGATTCAGCAGTTCTGGGTTAGGTCAAAGTGGGGACGAGAGACGCCAGTTCCAGGTGAGGCCAAACTGAGGTCCAGAGTCACCAGATCCATGTGAGGTCCATGTTTGAAAGACAGTCACCAGGTCCGGGAGAGGTCCAGGTGGGGACCAGAGTTACCAGTTCGAGGTGAGGCCAAGAAGGAGTCCACAGATATCAGGTCCAGGTGGGGAAGAAAGTCACCAGGACTGGGTGAGGCCTAGATGGGGACCAGATACACAAGGTCCAGGTGATATCCAGATGATTACCCGACTTACCAGTTCCGGGTGAGGACCAGGTAAGGACAAGATTCATCAGGTCCAATGAGGCCCACGTGGGAACATGTGTCACCAGGCATAGGTGAGGCCCAGGTGGCAACCCCACTGACCAGGTCCAGGTGAGGCCAACCTGCAGGCCACGCAGAGGAACCATGTCCCGATGATGACCATGTAGAGACCAGACTTACCAGGTCCAAGTGAGGCCAAACTGCAGGCCATGCAGTGGAACCATGTCCCCATGATGCCCAGGTAGGGTCCAGAGTCACCAGGTCCAAAAGAGGCCCAGATGGTGCATATTCACTAGGTCCAAGTGAGGCCCAGTTGACGACCAGAGTCACCAGATCTGGTTGAGGCCTAGAAGGGTACCAGAATCACCTGGTCCAGGTGACATCCAGATGGGGACCAGAGTCACCAGTTCAGGGTGAGGCCCAGAGAGGTTCCAGAGTCATCATGTCCAGGTGAGGCTCAGGTGTGGAACAGAGTAACCAGGTCCCAATGATGCCCATGTGAGGAACAGAGTCACCAGGTCTGGGTGACGCGCAGATAGGATCAGAGTCACCAGATCTTGTTGAGGCCTAGAGGGGTACCAGATTCACCAGGTCCAGGTGAGGCACAGGTGGTGACCAGAGTCCCCGTTCTGGGAAAGGACCAGGTAAAGACCAGATTCACCAGGTCTAAGAGGCCCACGTGGGGACCTGAGTCAACACGTATGGGTGGGGCCCAGGTGGCAATAACACTCACCAGGTCCAGGTGACGCCAACCAGCAGGCCATGCGGTGGAATCATATCCCGATGATGCCCAGGTAGGGAGAAGAGTTACCAGGTCCAGGTGAGGCCAACCTGCATGCCATGCAGTGGAAACATATCCAGATGATGCCCAGGTAGAGACCAGACTTACCAGGTCCAGGTGAGGCCAACCTGCAGGCCATGCAGTGGACCCATATCCCGATGATGCCCAGGTATGGACCAGAGTCACCAGGTCCAAATGAGGCCCAGATGGAGCATATTCACTAGGTACAGGTGAGTCCCCTTTGAAGACCAGAGTCACCAGATCTGTTTGAGGCCTAGGGGGTACCAGAATCACCTTGTCCATGTGACATGCAGATGGGGACCAAAGTCACTAGGTCAGGGTGACGCCCAGAGCGGTTCCAGTGTCAACATTTCCAGGTGAGGCTCAGGTGTGGTACAGAGTCACCAGGTACCAATGATGTCCAGGTGAGGACAAGAGTCACCGGACGCACAGATAGGATCAGACTCACCAGTCCAGGTGAGGCCAAGAAAGGGCACAGCAATCAGGTCCAGGTTGGGAACAAAGTCACCAGGACTGGGTGAGGCCCAGATGGAGACCAGATTCAAGAGGTCCAGGTGAAGCCCAGGTGGTGACAAGAGTCCCCGGGTCTAGGAGAGGACCGGGTAAGGACAAGATTCACAGGGTCCAAGAGGCCCACGTAGGGACTTGAGTCACCAGGTATGGGTGAGGCCAGGTGACAACGCCACTCACCAGGTCCAGGTGAGGCCATCCTGCAGGCCATGCAGAGGAACATGTCTCGATGATGCCCAGGTAGGGACTAGAATTACCAGGTCCAGGTGATGCCAACCTGGAGGCCATGTTTGGAACCATGTCCCGATGATGCCCAGGTAGGGACCAGAGTCACCAGGTCCAAATGAGGCCCAGATGGAGCATATTCACTAGGTCCAGGTGAGGCCCAGTTGAGGACCAGAGTCACCAGATCTGGTTGAGGCCTAGAGGGGTACCCGAATCACCTGGTCCAGGTGACATCCAGATGGGGACCAGAGTCACCAGGTCGGGGTGAGGCCCAGAGAGTTCCAGAGTCATCATGTCCAGGTGAGGCTCAGGTGTGGAATAGAGTCACCAGGTACCAATGATGCCCAGGTGAGGACCAGAGTCACCAGGTCTGGGTGACGCGCAGATAGGATCAGAGTCACCAGTCCCAGTTGAGGCCAAGAAAGAGTCCACAGCAATCAGGTCCAGGTGCGGAACAAAGTCACCAGGACTGGGTGAGGCCCAGATGGGGAACAGATTCACCAGGTCCAGGTGAGGCCCAGTTGGGGACCAGAGTCCCCGGGTCTGGGAGAGGACCAGGTAAGGACGAGATTCACCAGGTCCAAGAGGCCCACGTGTGGAACTGAGTCACCAGGTATGGGTGAGGCCCAGGTGGCATCCCTACTCACCAAGTCCAGGAGATGCCAACCTGCAGGCCAGAGTCACCAGATCCAGGTGAGGCCCTAGTGGGGACCAGAGTCACCAGGTAAATGTGAGTGTACAAGAAAACCACAGTCACCAGGTCCAGGTGTGGTTCATATGGGAAGGAGAGTCACCAGGTCCAGGTGTGACCCAGGTGGGGACCATAGTCACCAGGTCCAGATTGAGGCCAGGAATGGGGGACCAGAGTCATCAGGAGAAGTTGAAGCCAAAGTGTGGAGCAAAGTTATCATGTCCAGGTGATGTCCATGTGGGGAACAGAGTAACCATGTCCCATTGTTGCCAGGTGGGAAAAGAGTCACAAGGTCCAGAAGAGGCCTAAGTGAGGACTAGATTCACCAGGTCCTGTTGATGCCCAGTTGAGCACCAGTGTCCCCAGCTCTGGGTGAGTCCCAGAGGGGGATCAGAGTCACCCGGTTCTGGTGATATCCAGATGGGGACAAGACTCACCACGTCAGGTTGAGGCCCAGAGAGGGACGAGAATCACTAGTTTCAGGTGAGGCCCCGATGTGGAACTGAGAAAAAAGGTCCCATAATGCCCAAATGAGGACCTGAGTCACCAGGTCCAGGTGAGGTCCCTGTGGGAACCAGTCACCTCGTCCTGGTGAGGCCCAGGTGGGACCACAGTCACCAGGTCCAGGTGAGGCCCAGGTATAGAAGAGAGTATCCAGGTCCCAATGATGCCCAGGTAAGGACCAGAGTCAACAGGGCCAGGAGAGGCCCATATATGGATCAGAGTCATTGTGTTCCAGGTGAGGCCAGATGGAGACCACAGGAACCAGGTCCAGGAGAGCCCCATATGAGAACCAGAGCCACTAGATCCAGTTGAGGTCCAGGTGGGACCACAGTCTCAAGGTCCAGGTGAGGCGCAGGTGGCAACAGGATTCACCAAGTCCAGGTGAGGCCCGGATGGCGACCAGTCACCAGATCCAGATGCGGACCAGCTAAGGACCAGATTCACCAGGTCGAAGTGAAGCCAAAGGGGAGACCAGAGTCACCAGGTAAGGGTGAGGCCCAGAGGGGGAACCAGAGTAACCAGTTTAGTTTGAGGCCCAGAATGGGACCAGAGGTCCCTCGTCAAAGTGAGGCCCAGGTGTGGAATAGAGTATCCAGGTCCCAATGATGTCTGGGTGAGGACCAGAGTCAATAGGGCCATGCAGGGGAACAGAATCACTAGGTCCTGGTGAGGCATAGAATAAGACCACAGTCACCAGTATCAGGTGAACCCCTTGTGGGAACCAGAGCCACTCTATCCAGCTGAGTCCCAGGTCCATGTGAGGCCCACGTGAGGACCAGATTTATCAGGTCGAATTGAGGCATAGCTGAGGAGAAGAGTCACCAGGTCTGGGTGCGGCATATGTGGGGCAAAATTCAGCAGTTCTCAGTTAGGTCAAAGTGGGGACGAGAGACACAAGGTCCAGATGAGGCCAAACTGAGGACCAGAGTCACCAGATCCAGGTGAGGTCCATGTTGGAAAGAGAGTCACTAGGTCCAGGAGAGGTCCATGTCGGTACCAGAGTCACCAGATCCAGGTGGTGTCCAGGTGGGGACCAGAGTCACCAGGTACAGGGGAGGCCCTAAAAAGAACAGGAGTCAATAGTTTGAGGAAAGGCGCAGGTGGCAACCAGGTTCAGCAGGTCCAAGTCAGGCCAAAGTGGGGTTCACAGTCACTAGGGTATGGTGAGACACAGAGGGAGACCAGAGTCACCTGGTCCAGGTGAGGTCCAGTTGTGGAACACAGTCACCGGTTCCCAAATTTGCCCAGTTGAGGACCATGGTCAACAGGGCCAGGTGAGGCCCAGATGGGGACCGGAGTCCCCAAATCCAGGTGAAGCCCAGGTGGGGACCACAGTCTCCAGATCCAGGGTAGTCTCGGGGGCAGACCAGAATCACCAGGTCCAGGTGAGGTGCAGGTGGCAACCACACTCACCAGGTCCCGGTGAGGCCCTGGTGGGGACCAGATTCACGAGGTACATGAGAAACTAGAAACACTGCAGCCACCAGGTCCACATGATGTCCATGTGGGAACGAGAATCACCAGTTACAGGTGAGGACCAGGTGGGGATCCGACTCCCCATGTCCAGGTGAGACCCGGGTGGGAACCAGTGTCACCATGTCCAGGTGTGGCCCAGGTGAAGACCAGAGATAATAGGTCCGGCTGGGTCACTGTTAGTGAATAGTGTAACCATATCCTGATGCTACCCAGGTGGGTACCAGAGACACCAGGTCCTGGTGAGGCCCAGGTGGGACCAGAGACATGAGGTCCAGATGAGGTCAAGATGGGAACCACAGTCACCAGGTCAGGTGAGGCCATGCTTATGTCAGAGTCACCAGTTACAGGTGAGGCCCAGGTGGAGCCATTGTGACCTGGTACAGAAGAGGTCAAAGTCAGGACCAGAGTTACCAGGATCAGGTCAGTCCCAGTGGGGAATAGAGTAACTATGTCCCGATGATGCCCAGGTAGAACCAGAGTCACCAGGTCCAGATGAGGCGCAGGTGGGGAGCATGTTCACTAGGTCCCGGTGAGGCCCAGTTGAGGACCAGAGTCTCCAGGCCAAGTTGAGTCCTAGATTGGTACCAGATTCACCTGGTCTAGGTGACGTCCAGATGTGGACCAGAGTCACCATGTCTGGCTGAGACCCAGAGGGGATCCAGAGTCACCATGTGCAGTTGAGTCTCAGGTGTTGAACAGAGTATCCAGGTAATAATGGTCCACAGGTGAGGACCAGAGTCACCAGATCTGGGTGAGACCCAGTTAGGATCAGAGTCACCAGTTCCAGGTGAGGCCAAGAAGGTGTCCACAGCAATCAGGTCCAGGTGGGGAAGAAAATCAACAGGACTGGGTAAGTCCCAGATGGGGACCAGATTCACCAGGTCAAGGTGATCCCCAGGTGTTGATCAGAGTTACAAATTCCGGGTGAGGACCCGGTAAGGACCAGATTCACAGGTCCAAATGAGGCCCATGTGGGGTCTATGTCACCAGGTATGGGTGAGGCACAGGTCTCAACACCACTCACCAGGTCCAGGTGAGGCCAACCTGCAGGCCAGGGTCACCAGATCCAGGTGAGGCCCTAGTGGGGACCGGTGTCACCAGGTATATGTGAGTCCACAAGGATACCACAGTCACCAGGTCCAGGTGTGGTTTATGTGGGAATGAGAGTCACCAGGTCCAGGTGAGAACCATGTGGGGACCATAGTCACCAGGTCCACATTGAGGCCTAGGTGGGGGGACCAGAGTCATCAGGAGAAATTGAGGTAAAGTGAGGGGCAAATTCTTATGTCCAGGTGAGTCCCAGGTGGGGAACAGAGAAACCAGGTCCCATTGATGCCAGGTGGGAAAAGAGTCAAAAGGTCCAGACGAGGCCTAATTGAGGAGTAGATTCACCGGGTCCTGTTGAAGCCCAGTTGAGGACCAGTGTCCCCAGCTCCGGTTGAGTCCCAGAGGGGGACCAGAGTCACCCGATCCTGGTGATATGCAGGTGCTGACCAGAGTCACCACGTCAGGGTGAGGCCCAGAGAGGACGAGAATCACTAGGTCCAGGTGAGGCCCCGATTGGAACTGAGAAACCAGGTCCCATGATGCCCATATGAGGACCTGAGTCACCAGGTCCAGGTGAGGTCCCTGTGGGAACCAGTCACCTCGTGCAGGTGAGACCCAGGTGGGACCAGAGTCACCAGGTCCAAGTGAGGACCAGGTATATAAGAGAGTATCCAGGTCCCAATGATGCCCAGGGAAGGACCAGAGTCAACAGGTCAGGAGAGGCCCAAATATGGATCAGAGTCATTGTGTTCCAGGTGAGGCAAGATGGAGACCACAGGAACCAGGTCCAGGAGAGCCCCATATGGAACCAGAGCCACCAGATCCAGGTGAAGTCCAGGTGGGACCACAGTCACAAGGTCCAAGTGAGGCGCAGGTGGCAACATAATTCACCAGGTCCAGGTGAGGCCCAGGTGGCGACCAGTCACCTGATCCAGGTGAGAAGCAGCGAAGGACCAGATTCACCAGGCACAAGTGAAGCACAAGCGGTGACCAGAGTCACCAGGTAAGAGTGAAGCCCAGACGGGGAACCAGAGTAACCAGTTAAGTTTGAGGCCCAGAATGGTACCAGAGTTCCATGGTCAGAGTTAGACCCAGGTGTGGAATAGAGTATCCAGGTCCCAATGATGCCTGGGTGAGGACCAAAGTCACTAAGCCATGCAGGCCCAGATGGGGAACAGAATCACTAATTCCTCGTGAGGCAAAGAATAAGACCACAGTCAGCAGTATCAGGTGAGCCACTTGTGGGATCCAGAGCCACTCTATCCAGCTGAGTCCCAGGTCCATGTGAGGCCCACTTGAGGACTAGATTCATCAGGTCGAATTGAGGTATAGCTGGGGACAAGGGTCACCAGGTCTGGATGTGGCCTAGGTGGGGCAAGATTCAGCAGTTCTGAGTTAGGTCAAAGTGAGGACGAGAGACACCAGGTCCAGGTGAGGCCAAACTGAGGACAAGAGTCACCAGATCCAGGTGAGGTCCATGCTGGAAAGAGAGTCAACAGGTCCAGGAGAGGTCCAGGTGGGGAACAGAGTCACCAGATGCAGTTGAAGCCCAGGTGGGGACCAGAGTCACTAGGTCCAGATGAGGCCCAGGTGAGGACCAGAGTTACCAGGTACACATGAGGCCCCGTTGGGGATCAGAGGCAACAGGTCCATGTGAGGCCGGCTTGGGGACCATGGTCAACAGGTCTACATGAGGCCCAGGTGTGAAACACAGTAAGTAGGTCCAGGTGAGTCCCCGGTGGTGACAAGAGTCACCACGTCCAGTTGAGGCCCTTTTGGGGACCAGGATCACTAGGTACAGGGGAGGCCGTTGAAAGAACCAGAGTCAACATTTGGAGGTCAGGCGCAGGTGGCAACCAGGGTCAGCAGGTCCAACTCAGGCCAAAGTGGGGTTCACAGTCACTAGGGCACGGTGAGACCCGGAGGGGAACCAGAGTCACCTGGTCCAGGTGAGGTCCAGTTGTGGAACACAGTCACCTGGACCCGAATTTTGCCCAGTTGAGGACCATCAACAGGGCCAGGTGAGGCCCAGATGGGGACCGGGGTCCCCAATTCCAGGTGAAGCCCAGGTGGGGACCACTGTCACCAGATCCAAGGTAGCCTCAGGTGTAGACCAGAATCACCAGGTCCAGGTGAGGTGCAGGTGGCAACCACACTCACCAGGTCCCGGAGAGGCCCTGGTGGGGACCAGAGTGACGAGGTACATGAGAAGCTAGAAACACTGCAGCCACCAGGTCCACATGATTCCATGTGGGAACGAGAATCACCAGTTACATGTGAGGACCAGGTGGGGATCCGAATTACAATGTCCAGGTGAGGCACATGTGGGATCCAGTGTCACCATGTCCAGGTGAAGACCAGAGTTAATAGGTCCAGCTGGGTCACTGTTAGTGAACAGTGTAACCATATCCTGATGCTATCCAGGTGGGTACCAGAGACACCAGGTCCTGGTGAGGTCCAGGTGGAACCAGAGACATGAGGTCCAGGTGAGGTCCCGATGGGAACCACAGTCACCAGGTCAGGTGAGGCCATGCTTAGGATCAGAGTCACCAGTTACAGGTGAGGCCCAGGTTGAGCCAGAGTCACCTGGTAGAGAAGAGGCCAAAGTCGGGACCAGAGTTACCAGGATCAGGTCAGTCACAGTGGGGAATAGAGTAACCATGTCTCGATGATGCCCAGGTAGAACCAGAGTCACCAGGTCCAGATGAGGCGCAGGTTGGGAGCATGTTCAAGGGCTCCGTGAGGCCCAGTTCAGGACCAGAGTCACCAGGTCAAGTTGAGGCCTAGAGGGATACCAGATTCACCTAGTCTAGGTGACATCCGGATGGGGACCAGAGTCATCATGTCAGGGTGAGTCCCAGAGGGGATCCAGAGTCATCATGTCCAGGTGAGGCTCAGGTGTAGAACAGAGTATCCAGGTCATAATGATCCACAGGTGAGGACCATAGTCACCAGATCTGGATGAGGCCCAGTTAGGATCAGAGTCACCAGTTACAGGTTAGTCCAAGAAGGAGTCCACAGCAATCAGGTCCAGGTGGGGAACAAAGTCACCAGGACTGGATGAGGCCCAGATGGGGACCAGATTCTCCAGGTCCAGGTGATTCCCAGGTGGTGACCAGAACTACCAGTTCCGGGTGAGGTCCAGGTAAGGACCAGATTCACCAGTTCTAAGTGAGGCCCACGTGGGGACCTGTATCACCAAGTATGGGTGAGGCACAGGTGGCCACCCCACTCAACAGGACCAGGTGAGGCCAACCTGCAGGCCATGCAGAGGAACAGTGTCCCCATGATGCCCAAGTAGGGACCAGAGTTACCAGGTCCAGGTGAGGCCAACCTGCAGGCCATGCAGTGGAACCATGTCCCGATGATGCCCAGGTAGGGACCAGAGTCACCAGGTCCAAATGAGGCCCACATGGAGCATATTCACTAGGTTCAGGTGAGGCCCAGTTGAGGACCAGAGTCACCAGATCTGGTTGAGGACTAGAGGGGTACCAGAATCACCTGGTCCAGGTGAGATCCAGATGGGGGCCAGAGTCACCAGGTGAGGGTGAGGCCCAGAGAGGTTCCAGAGTAATCATGCCCCGGTGAGGCTCAGGTATGTAACAGAGTCACCAGGTACCAATGATGCCCAGGTGAGGACCAGAGTCACAGTGTCTGGGTGACGCGGAGATAGGATCAGAATCAAGAGTTCAAGATGAGGCCAAGAATGAGTCCACAGCAATCAAGTCCAGGTGGGGAACAAAGTCACAGATACTGGGTGAGGCACAGATGGGGACCAGATTCACCAGATCCAGGTGAGGCCAAGGTGGTGACCAGAGTCCCTGGGTCTGGGGTAGGACCAGGTAAGGACCAGATTCACCAGGTCCAAGAGGCCCACGTGGTGACCTGAGTCACTAGGTATGGGTGAGGCCCAGGTGGCAACCCCACTCACCAGGTGCAGGTGAGGCCAACCTGTAGGCCTGAGTCACCAGATCCAGGTGAGGCCCTAGTGGGCCCGGAGTCACCAGGTAAATGTGAGTCTACAAGAACACCACTGTTACCAGGTCCAGGTGTGGTTCATGTGGGAACGAGAGTCACCAGGTACAGGTGAGACCCAGGTGGGGACCACAGTCACCAGGTCCAGACGAGGCCTAGGTGCGGGGACCAGAGTCATCAGGACAAGTTGAGGCCAAAGTGTGGAGCAAAGTTAGCATGTCCATTTGAGGCCCAGGTGGGGAACAGACTAACCATGTCCCATTGATGTCAGGTGGTAAAAGAGTCACAAGGTCCAGACGAGGCCTAAGTGAGGAGGAGATTCACCAGGTCCTGTTGAGGTCCAGTTGAGGACCAGTGTCCCTGTTCCGGGTGAGTCCCAGAGGGGTACCAGAGTCACCCGGTTCTGGTGATATCCAGGTGGGGACCAGAGTCACCACGTCAGGGTGAGGCCCAGAGGGGGACGAGAATCACTAGGTCCAGGTGAGGCCCCGATATGGAATGAGAAACCAGGTACCATGATGCCCATATGAGGACCTGAGTCACCAGATCCAGATGAGGTCCCTGTGGGAACGAATCACCTCGTCCCGGTGAGGCCCAGGTGGGACCACAGTCACCAGGTCCAGGTGAGCCCCTTGTGTGAACCAGAGCCACTCTATCCAGCTGAGTCCCAGGTCCATGTGAGGCCCACATGAGGACCAGATACATCTTGTCGAATTGAGGCTTAGCTGGGGACAAGAGTCACCAGGACTCGGTGCGGCCTACGTGGGGCAAGATTCAGCAGTTCTGAATTAGGTCAAAGTGGGGACGAGGGACACCAGGTCCAGGTGAGGCCAAACTGAGGACCAGCGTCCCCAGATGCAGGTGAGGTCCATGTTGGAAAGAGAGTCACCAGGTCCAGTAGAGGTCCATGTGGTGACCAGAGTCACCAGGTCCAGGAGAGGTCCAGGTGGGGACCAGAGTCACCAGATCCAGGTGAAGTCCAGGTGGGGACCAGAGTCACTAGGTCCAGATGAGGCCCAGGTGAGGACCAGAGTTACCAGATACACGTGAGGCCCAGGCGGGGATCAGAGCCAACAGGTCCATGTGAGGCCGGCTTGGGGACCATGGGGAACAGGTCTACTTGAGGCCCAGGTGTGGAACACAGTAAGCAGGTCCAGGTGAGTCCCCGGTGGTGACAAGAGTCACCACGTCCAGTTGAGGCCCAGTTGGGGACCAGGATCACTAGGTACAGGGGAGGCCCTTGAAAGAACCAGAGTCAACAGTTCGAGGTCAGGAGCAGGTTGCAACCAGGGTCAGCACGTCCAAGTCAGGCCAAAGCGGGGTTCACAGTCACTAGGGCACAGTGAGACCCAGAGGGGGACCAGAGTCACCTGGTCCAGGTGAGGTCCAGGTGTGGAACACAGTCACCGGGTCCCAATTTTGCCCAGTTGAGGACCGCGGTCAACAGGGCCAGGTGAGGCCCAGATGGGGACCGGAGTCCCCAAATCCAGGTGAAACCCAGGTGGGGACCACAGTCACCAGATCCAGGGTAGTCTCAGGTGCAGACCAGAATCACCAGGTCCTGGTGAGGTGCATTTGGCAACCACACTCACCAGGTCCCGGTGAGGCCCTGGTGTGGACCAGAGTCACGAGGTAGATGAGAAGCTAGAAACACTGCAGCCACCAGGTCCATATGATGTCCATGTGGGAACGAGAATCACCAGTTACAGGTGAGGACCAAGTGGGGATCTGACTCTCCATGTCCAGGTGAGACCCAGGTGGGAACCAGTGTCACCATGTCCAGGTGTGCCCCAGGTGAAGGCCAGAGTAAATAGGTCCAGCTGGGTCACTGTTAGTGAACAGTGTAACCATATCCTGATGCTACCGAGGTGGGTACCGAGACACCAGGTCCTGTTGAGGCCCAGTTGGGACCAGAGACCTGAGGTCCAGGTAAGGTCCCGATGGGAACCACAGTCACCAGGTCAGGTGAGGCCATGCTTAGGATCACAGTAACCAGTTACAGGTGAGGCCCAGGTGGAGCCAGAGTCACCTGGTACAGAAGAGGCCAAAGTCAGGACCAGTGTTACCAGGATCAGGTCAGTCCCAGTGGGGAATAGAGTAACCATGTCCCGATGATGCCCACGTAGAACCAGAGTCACCATGTCCAGATGAGGCGCAGGTGGGGAGCATATTCACTAGGTCCCGGTGAGGCCCAGTTGAGGACCAGAGTCACCAGGTCTAGTTGAGGCCTAGACGGGTACCAGATTCACCTGGTCTAGGTGACATCCAGATGGGGACCAGAGTCACCATGTGAGGGTGAGGCCCAGAGGGGATCCAGAGTCATCATGTCCAGTAGATGCTCAGGTGTGGAACAGAGTATCCAGGTCATAATGATCCACAGGTGAGGACCAGAGTCACCAGATCTGGGTGAGGCCCAGTTATGATCAGAGTCAACAGTTCCAAGTGAGGCCAAGAAGGAGTGCACAGCAATCAGGTCCACGTGGGGAACAAAGTCACCAGGACTGGGTGAGGCCCAGATGGGGAAGATTCACCAGGCCCAGGTGATTCCCAGGTGATGACCAGAGTTACCAGTTCCGGGTGAGGAACAGGTAAGGACCAGATTCACCAGGTCCAAATGAAGCCCACATGGACCTGTGTCACCAGGTATGGGTGAGGCCCAGGTGGCAACCCCAATCACCAGGTCCAGGTGAGGCCAACCTGCAGGCCATGCAGTGGAAACATGTGCCGATGATGCCCAGGTAGGGACCAGAGTCATCAGGTCCAAATGAGGCCCAGATGGGGCATATTCACTAGGTCCCGGTGAGGCCCAGTTGAGGACCAGAGTCACCAGATCTGGTTGAGTCCTAGAGGGGAACCACAATAACCTGGTTCAGGTGACTTCCAGATGGGGACCAGAGTCACCAGGTCAGGGTGAGGCCCAGAGAGGTTCCAGAGTCATCATGTCCAGGTGAGCCTAAGGTGTGGAACAGAGTCACCAGGTACCAATAATGCCCAGGTGAGGACCAGAGTCACCAGGTCTGGGTGACACGCAGATAGGATCAGATTCACCAGTTCCAGGTGAGGCCAAGAAAGAGTCCAGAGCAATCAGATCCAGGTGGGAAACAAAGTCACCAGGCCTGGGTGAGGCCCAGATGGGGACCAGATTCACAGGTTCAGGTGAGGCCCAGGTGGTGACCAGAGTCCCCGGGTCTGGGAGAGGACCAGGTAAGGACCAGATTCACCAGGTCCAAGAGGCCCACGTGGGGACCTGAGTCACCAGGTATGGGTGAGACCCAGGTGGCAACCCCACTCACAAGGTCCAAGTGAGGCCAACCTGCAGGCCAGAGTCACCAGATCCAGGTGAGGCCCTAGTGGGGACCGGAGTCACCAGGTAAATGTGAGTCTACAAGAACACCACAGTCACCAGGTCCAGGTGTGGTGTATGTGGGAACGAGAGTCGCCAGGTCCAGGTGAGACCCAGGGGGGACCACAGTCACCAGGTCCAGATTGAGGCCTAGGTGGGGGGACCAGATTCATCAGGAGCAGTTGAGGCCAAACTGTGGAGCAGGGTTGTCATGTCCAGGTGAGGCCCAAGTAGGGAACAGAGTAACCATGTCCCATTGTTGCCAGGTGGGAAAAGAGTCACAAGCTCCAGACGAGGCCTAAGTGAGGAGTAGATTCACCAGGTCCTGTTGAGGCCCAGTTGAGGACCAGTGTCCCCAGCTCCGGGTGAGTCCCAGAGGGTGACCAGAGTCACCCGGTTCTTGTGATGTCCAGGTGGGGACCAGAGTCTCCACGTCAGGGTGAGGCCCAGTGGGGGACGAGAATCACTAGGTCCAGGTGAGGCCAAGATGTGGAACTGAGAAAAGAGGTTCCATGATGCCCATATGAGGAACTGAGTCACCATGTCCAGGTGAGGTCCCTGTTGAAACCAGTCACCTCGTCCAGGTGAGGCCCAGGTGGGACCACAGTCACCAGGTCCAAGTGAGGCCCAAGTTATAAGAGAGTATCCAGGTCCCAATGATGCCCAGGTAAGGACCAGAGTCAACAGGTCCAGGAGAGGCCCAAATATGGATCAGAGTCATTTTGTTTCAGGTGAGGCCAGATGGAGACCACAGGAACCAGGTCCAGGAGAGTCCCATATGTTATCCAGAGCCACCAGATCCAGTGAGGTCCAGGTGGGACCACAGTTACAAGGTCCAGGTGAGGCGCAGGTGGCAACAGAATTCATCAAGTCCAGGTGAGGCCCAGGTGGCGACCAGTCACCACATCCAGGTGCGGACCAGCTAAGGACAAGATTCACCAGGCCCAAGTGAAGCCTAAGGGGTGTCCAGAGTCACCAGGTAAGGGTGAAGCCCAGAGGGGGAACCAGAGTATCCAGTTATTTTGAGGCCCAGAATGGGACCAGAGGTCCCTGGTCCAAGTGAGGCCCAGGTGTGGAATAGAGTATCCAGGTCCCAATGATGCCTGGGTGAGGACCAGAGTCCCTAGGGTCATGCAGGCCCAGATGGGGAACAGAATCACTAGGTCCTGGTGTGGCATAGAATAAGACCACAGTCAGCAGTATCAGGTGAGCCCCTTGTGGGAACCAGAGCCACTCTATCCAGCTGAGTCCCAGGTCCATGTGAGGCCCACGTGAGGACCAGATTCATCAGGTCGAATTGGGCATAGCTGGGGACAAGAGTCACCAGGTCTGGGTGCGGCCTAGGTGGGGCAAGATTCAGCAGTTCTGAGTTAGGTCAAAGTGGGGACGAGAGACACCAGGTCCAGGTGAGGCCAAACTGAGGACCAGAGGCACCAGATCCAGGTGAGGTCCATGTTGGGACCAGAGTCACCAGGTCCAGGAGAGGTCCAGGTGGGTACCAGAGTCACCAGATCCAGGTGAAGTCCCGGTGGGGACCAGAGTCACCAGATCCAAGTGAAGCCCAGGTGGGGACCAGAGTCACTAGGTCCAGATGAGGCCCAGGTGAGGACCAGAGTTTCCAGGTACACGTGAGACCCCGGTGGGATTCAGAGGCAACAGGTCCATGTGAGGCCGGCTTGGGGACCATGGTCAACAGGTCTACTTGAGGCCCATGTTTGGAACACAGTAAGCAGGTCCAGGTGAGTCCCCGGTGGTGACAAGAGTCACCACGTCCAGGTGAGACCCAGGTGGGTACCAGGATCACCAGGTACTGGGGAGGCCTTTGAAAGAACCAGAGTCAACAGTTTGAGGTCAGGCACAGGTGGCAACCAAGGTCAGCAGGTCCAAGTCAGGCCACAGTGGGGTTCAGAGTCATTAGGGCACGGTGAGACCCGGAGGCGGACCAGAGTCACATGGTCCAGGTGAGGTCCAGTTGTGGAACAAAGTCACGGGGTCCCAATTCTGCACAGTTGAGGACCATGGTCAACAGGGCCAGGTGTGGCCCACATGGGGACCGGAGTCCCCAAATCCAGGTGAAGCCCAGGTGGAGAAGTCAGTCACCAGATCCAGGGTAGTCTCAGGTGCAGACCAGAATCACCAGGTCCAGGTGAGGTGCAGGTGGAAACCACACTCACCAGGTCCCGGTGAGGCCCTGGTGGGGACCAGAGTCACGAGGTACATGAGAAGCTAGAAACACTGCAGCCACCAGATCCACATCATGTCCATGTGGGAACGAAAATCACCAGTTACAGGTGAGGACCAGGTGGGGATCCGACTCACCATGTCCAGGTGAGACCCAGGTGGGAACCAGTGTCACCATGTCCAGGTGTGGCCCAGGTGAAGACCAGAGTTAACAGGTTCGGCTGGGTCACTGATAGTGAACAGTGTAACCATATCCTGATGCTACCCAGGTGGTAACCAGAGACACAAGGTCCTGGTGAGCCCCAGGTGTGACCAGAGACATGAGGTCCAGGTGAGGTCCCGATGGAAACCCCAGTCACCAGGTCAGGTGAGGCCATGATTAGGATCAGAGTCACCAGTTACAGGTGAGGCCCAGGTGGAGCCAGAGTCACCAGGTCCAGATGAGGCGAAGGTGGGGAGCATATTCACTACGTCCCATTGAGGCCCAGTAGAGGACCAGAGTCACCAGGTCTAGTTGAGGCCTAGAGGGGTACCAGATTCACCTGGTCTAGGTACCTTCCAGATGGGGACATGAGTCACCATGTCAGGGAGAGACCCAGAGGGGATCCAGAGTCATCATGTCCAGGTGAGTCTCAGGTGTGGAACAGAGCATCCAGGTCATAATGGTCCACAGGTGAGGACCAGAGTCAACAGATCTGGGTGAGGCCCAGTTAGGATCAGAGTCAAAAGTTCCAGGTGAGGCTAAGAAGGAGTCCACAGGAATCAGGTCCAGGTGGGGAAAAAAGTCACGAGGACAGGGTGAGGCCCAGTTGGGGACCAGATTCACCAGGTCCAGGTGATTCCCTGGTGGTGAACAGAGTTACGAGTTCCAGGTGAGGACCAGGTAAGGACCAGATTCACCAGGTCCAAGTGAGGCCCACGTGGGGACCTGTCACCAGGCATGTGTGAGGCACAAGTGACAACCCCACTCACCAGGTTCAGGTGAGGCCAACCTGCAGGCCATGCAGAGGAACCCGATGATGCCGAGGTAGGGACTAGAGTTCTCAGGTCCAGGTGAGGCCAACCTACAGGCCATGCAGTGGAACATGTCCCGATGATGCCCAGGTAGGAACCAGAGTTACCAAGTCCAGGTGAGGCCAACCTGCAGGCCATGCTTTGGAAACAGGTCCCAATGATGCCCAGGTAGGGATCAGAGTCAACAGGTCCAAAAGAGGCCCATATGGAGCATATTCACTAGGTGTAGGTGAGGCCCAGTTGAGGATCACATTCACCAGATCTGGTTGTGTCCTAGAGGGGTACCAGAATCACCTGGACCAGGTGACATCCAGATGGGGACCAGAGTCACCAGGTCAGGGTGAGGCCCAGAGAGGTTCCAGAGTCATCATGTCCAGGTGAGGCTCAGGTGTGGAACAGAGTCACCAGGTACCAATGATGCACAGGTGAGGACCAGAGTCACCAGATCTGGATGACGTGCAGATACGATCAGAGTCACCAGTTCAAGGTGAGGCCAAGAAAGAGACAACAACAATGAGGTCCAGGTGGCGAACAAAGTCACCAGGAATGGGTGAGGCCCAGATGGGGACCAGATTCACCAGGTCCAGATGAAGCCCAGGTGGTGAGCAGAGTCCCCGGGTCTGGGAGAGGTAGAGGTAAGGACCAGATTAACAGGTCAAAGAGGCCCACGTGGGGACCTGAGTCACCAGATATGTGTGAGGCCCAGGTGGGAACCCCACTCATCAGGTCCAGGAGAGGCCAACATGCAGGCCAGAGTCACCAGATCCAGGTGAGGACCCAGTGGGGACCGGAGTCACCAGGTAAATGTGAGTCTACAAGAACACCACAGTCACCAGGTCCAGGTGTGGTTCATGTGGGAACGAGAGTCACCAGGTCCAGGTGAGACCCAGGTGGGGACCACAGTCACCAGTTCGAGATTGAGGCCTAGGTGGGGGGACCAGATTCATCAGGACCAGTTGAGGCGAAAGTGTTGAGCAAAGTTATCATGTCCAGTTGAGACCTAGGTGGGGAACAGAGTAACCATGTCCCATTGATGCCAGTTGGGAAAAGAGTCACAAGGTCCAGACGAGGCCTAAGTGAGGAGTAGATTCACCAGGTCCTGTTGAGGCCGAGTTGAGGATCAGTGTCCCCAGCTCCCGGTGAGTCCCAGAGGGGAACCAGAGTCACCCGGTTCTGGTGATATCCAGGTGGGGACCAGAGTCACCACGTCAGGGTGAGGACAAGAGAGGGACGAGAATCACTAGGTCCAGGTGAGGCCCCGATGAGGACCTGAGTCACCAGGTCCAGTTGAGGTCCCTGTGGGAACCAGGCACCTCGTCCCGGTGAGGCCCAGGTGGGACCACAGTCAGAAGGTCCAGGTGAGGCCCAGGTATATAAGAGAGTATCCAGGTCCCAATGATGCCCAGGGAAGGACCAGAGTCAACAGGTCCAGGAGAGGCACAAATATGGATCAGAGTCATTGTGTTCTAGGTGAGGCCAGATGGAGACCACAGGAACCAGGACCAGGAGAGCGCCATATGGGAACCAGAGCCACCAGATGCAGGTGAGGTCCAGGTGGGACCAAAGTCACAAGGTGAGGCGCAGGTGGCAACAGGATTCACCAAGTCCAGTTGAGGCCCAGGTGGCGACCTGTCACCAGATCCATGTGTGGACCAGCTAAGGACCAGATTCTTCAGGCCCAAGTGAAGCCCAAGGGGTGACTAAAGTCACCAGGAAAGGGTGAGGCCCAGAGGGATAACCAGAATAACCAGTTTAGTTCGAGGCCCAGAATGGGACCAGAGGTCCCTGGTCAGAGTGACGCCCTGGTGTGGAATAGATTATCCAGATCCCAATGATCCCTGGTTGAGGACCAGAGTCACTAGGGTCTTGCAGGCCCAGATGGGGAACAGAATCACTAGGTCCTGGTGAGGCATAGAATAAGACCATAGTCACCAGAATCAGGTGAGCCGCTTGTGGGAACCAGAGCCACTCAATCCAGCTGAGTCCCAGGTCCATGTGAGGCCCATGTGAGGACAAGATTCATCAGGTCGAATTGAGGCATAGCTGGGGACAAGAGTCACCAGGTCTGGGTGCGACCTAGGTGGGGCATGACTCAGCAGTTCTGAGTTAGGTGAAAGTGGGGATGAGAGACACCATGTCCAGGAGAGGCGAAACTGAGGACCAGAGTCACCAGATCCAGATGAGGTCCATGTTGGAAAGAGAGTCACCAGGTCCAGGAGAGGTCCAGGTGGGACCAGAGTCACCAGATCCAGGTGAGGTCCAGGTGGGGACCAGAGTCACCAGAATCAGGTGAAGCCCAGGTGGGGACCAGAGTCACTAGGTTCAGATGAGGCCCTGGTTAGGACCAGAGATACCAGGTACACGTGAGGCCCCGGTGGGTATCAGAGGCAACAGGTCCATGTGAGGCCGGCTTGGAGACCATGTTCAACAAGTCTACTTGAGGCCCAGATGTGGAACACAGTAAGCAAGTCCAGGTAAGTCCCCGGTGGTGACAAGAGTCACCACGTCCAGGTGAGTCCCAGGTGGGGACCAGGATCACCAGGTACAGGGTAGGACCTTGAACGAACCAGAGTCAACAGTTCGAGGTCAGGCGCAGGTGGCAACCAGCGTCAGCAGGTCCAAATCAGGCCAAAGTTGGATTCACAGTCCCTAAGGCACGGTGAGACCTAGAGGGGGACCAGAGTCACATGGTCCAGGTGAAGTCCAGTTGTGGAACACAGTCACCGGGTCCCAATTGTGCCCAGTTGAGGACCAGGGTCATCAGGGCCAGGTGAGGCCCAGATGGGGACCGGAGTCCCCAAATCCAGGTGAAGCCCAGGTGGGGACCACAGTCACCAGATCCAGGGTAGTCTTAGGGGCAGACAAGAATCAGCAAAGTCCAGGTGATGTGCAGGTGGCAACCACACTCACCAGGTCCCGGTGAGTCCCTGGTGGGGACCAGAGCCACGAGGTGCATGAGAAGCTAGAAACACTGCAGCCACCAGGTCCACATGATGTCCATGTGGGAACGAGTATCACCAGTTACATTGAGGCCCAGGTGGGGATCAGACTCACGATGTCCAGGTGAGACCCAGGTGAGAACCAGTGTCTCCATGTCCAGGTGTTCCCCAGGTGAAGACCACAGTTAATAGGTCCAGCTGGGTCACTGTTATTGAACAGTGTAACCATATTCTGATGCTACCCAGGTGGGGACCAGAGACACCAGGGCCTGGTGAAGCCCAGGTGGGACAAGAGACATGAGGTCCAGGTGAGGTCCCGATGGGAACCACAGTCACCAGGTCAGGTGAGGCCATGCTTAGGTCAGAGTCACCAGTTACAGGTGAGGCCCAGGTTGAGCCAGAGTCACCTGGTACAGAAGAGGTCAAAACCAGGACTAGAGTTACCAGGATCAGGTCAGTCCCAGTGAGGAATAAAGTAACCATGTCCCGATGATGCCCAGGTAGAACCAGAGTCACCAGGTCCAGATGAGGCGCAGGTGGGGAGCATGTTCACTAGGTCCCGTTGAGGCGCAGTTGAGGACTAGAGTCACCAGGTCTTGTTGAGGCATAGAGGGGTACCAGATTCACCTGGTCTTGGTGATATCCAGATGGGGACCAGAGTCACCATGTCAGGCTGAGGCCCAGAGGGGATCCAGAGTCATCATGACCAGGTGAGGCTCAGGTGTGGAACAGAATATCCAGGTCATAATGGTCCACAGGTGAGGAACAGAGTCACCAGATCTGGGTGAGGACAGTTAGGATCAGAGGCACCAGTTCCCGGTGAGGCCAATAAGGAGATCACAGCAATCAGGTCCAGGTGGGGAACAAAGTCACCAGGACTGGGTGAGGCCCAGATGGACACCAGATTCACAAGGTCCAGGAGATTCACAGATGATGACCAGAGTTACCAGTTCCGGGTGAGGATCAAGTAAGGACCATATTCACCAGGTCCAAGTGAGGCCCACGTGGGGGCCTGTGTCACCAGGTATGGGTGAGGCACACGTGGCAACCCCACTCACAGGTTCAAGGTGAGGCCAACCTATAGGCCATGCAGAGAAACCGTGTCACGAAGATGCCAAGGTAGGGACCAGATTTACCAGGTCCAGGTGAGGCCAACCTGCAGGCCATGCGGTGCAACCATGTTGATGCCCAGGTAGGGACCAGAGTCACCAGGTCCAAATGAGGCCAAGATGGATCATATTCACTAGGTCCAAGTGAGGCCCAGTTGAGGACCAGAGTCACCATATCTGGTTGAGGCCTAGAGGGGTACCAGAATCCCCTGGTCCAGGTGACATCCAGATGGGGACCAGAGTCACCAGGTCAGGGTGAGGCCCAGAGAGGTTCCAGAGTCATCATATCCAGGTGAGGCTCAGGTGTAGAACAGAGTCACCATGTACCAATGATGCCCAGGTGAGGACCAGAGTCACCAGGTCTGGATGACGCACAGATAGGATCAGAGTCACCAGTTCAAGGTGAGGCCAAGAAAGAGTCCACAGCAATCAGGTCCCGGTGGGGAACAAAGCCACCAGGACTGGGTGAGGCCCAGATGGGGACTAGATTCACCAGGTCCAGGTGAGGCCCAGGTGGTGACCAGAGTCCCCGGGTCTGGGAGAGGACCAGGTAAGGACCAGATTCACCAGATCCAAGAGGCCCACGTGGGGACAGAGTCACCAGGTATGGGTGAGGTCCTGGTGGCCACCCCACTCACCAGGTCCAGGTGAGGCCAACCTGCAGGCCAGAGTCACCAAATCCAGGTGAGGCCATAGTGGGGACCGGAGTCACAAGGTAAATGTGAATCTACAAAAACACCACAGTCACCAGGTCCAGGTGTGGCTCATGTGGGAACGAGAGTCACCAGGTCCAGGTGAGACCCAGGTGGGGACCACAGTCACCAGGTCCAGATTGAGGCCTAGGTGGGGGGACCAGAGTCATCAGGACCAGTTGAGGCCAAAGTGTGGAGCAAAGTTATCATGTCCAGGTGAGGCCCAGGTTGGGAACAGAGTAACCATGTCCCATTGATGCCAGGTGGAAAAAGAGTCACAAGGTCCAGACGAGGCCTAAGTGAGGAGTAGATTCACTAGGTCCTGTTTAGGCCCGGTTGAGGACCAGTGTCCCCAGCTCCGGGTTTGTCCCAGAGGGGGACCAGCGTCACCCGGTTCTGGTGATATCCAGGTGGGGACCAGAGTCAGCACGTCAGGGTGAGACCCAGATTCAGACGAGAATCACTAGGTCCAGGTGACGC
Source organism: Canis lupus dingo (assembly GCF_003254725.2). Lineage (NCBI taxonomy): Eukaryota > Metazoa > Chordata > Mammalia > Carnivora > Canidae > Canis > Canis lupus. The sequence continues at coordinate 334,700 of NW_026019453.1, read as the reverse complement.
CCCGATATAGAACTGAGAAACCAGGTCCCATGATGCCCATATCAGGACCTGAGTCACCAGGTCCAGTTGAGGTCACTGTGGGAACCAGTCACCTCGTCCAGGTGAGGCCCAGGTGGGACCACACTCACCAGTTCCAGTTGAGGCCAAGTTATATAAGAGAGTATCCAGGTCCCAATGATGCCCAGGTAAGGACCAGAGTCAACAGGTCCAGGAGAGGCCCAAATATGGATCAGAGTCATTGTGTTCCAGGTGAGGCCAGATGGAGACCACAGGAACCAGGTCCAGGAGAGCCCCATATGGGAACCAGAGCCACCAGATCCAGGTGAGGCCTACCTGCAGGTCATGCAGTGGAGCAATGTCCCTATGATGCCCAGGAAGGGACAAGAATCACCAGGTCCAAATGAGGCCCAGATGGAGCATATTCACTAGGTCCCGGTGAGGCCCAGTTGAGGACCAGAGTCACCAGGTCTAGTTGAGGCCTAGACGGGTACCAGATTCACCTGGTCTAGGTGACATCCAGATGGGGACCAGAGTCACCATGTCAGGGTGAGGCCCAGAGGGGATCCAGAGTCATCCTGTCCAGGTGATGCTCAGGTGTGGAACAGAGTATCCAAGTCATAATGATCCACAGGTGAGGACCAGAGTCACCAGATGTGGGTGAGGCCCAGTTAGGATCAGAGTCAACAGGTTCAGGTGAGGTCAAGAAGGAGTCCACAGCAATCAGGTCCAGGTGGGGAACAAAGTCACCAGGACTGGGTGAGGCCCAGATGGGGAAGATTCACCAGGCCCAGGTGATTCCCAGGTGGTGACCAGGTTACCAGTTCCGGTTGAGGACAAGGTAAGGACCAGATTCACCAGGTCCAAGTGAGGCCCACGTGGGGACCTGTGTCACCAGCTCTGGGTGAGGCCCAGATGGCAACCCCACTCACCAGGTCCAGGTGAGGCCAACCTGCAGGCCATGCAGAGGAACCATGTCCCGATGATGCCAGGTAGGGACGAGAGATACCAGGTCCAGCTGAGGCCAACCTGCAGGCCATGCAGTGGAACCATGTCCCGATGATGCCCAGGTAGGGACCAGAGTCACCAGGTCCAAATGAGGCCCAGATGGAGCATATTCACTAGGTCCAGGTGAGGCCCAGTTGAGGACCAGAGACACCAGATCTGGTTGAGGCCTAGAGGGGTACCAGAATCACCTGGTGCAGGTGACATCCAGATGGGTCCAGAGTCACCAGGTCAGGGTGAGGCCCAGAGGGGGAACCAGAGTAACCAGTTTAGTATGAGGCCCAGAATGGGACCAGAGTTCCCTGGTCAAAGTGAGGCCCAGGTGTGGAATAGAGTATCCAGGTCCCAATGACGCCTGGGTGAGGACGAGAGTCACTAGGGCCATGCAGGACCAGATGGGGAACAGAATCACTAGGTTCTGGTGAGGCATAGAATAAGACCACATTCAGCACTATCAGGTGAGCCCCTTGTGGAACCAGAGCCACTCTATCCAGCTGAGTCCCAGGACCAGGTGAGGCCCACGTGAGGACCAGATTCATCAGGGCGAATTGAGGCATAGCTGGGGACAAGAGTCATCAGGTCTGGGTGCGGCCTAGGTGGGGGAAAATTCAGCAGTTCTGAGTTAGGTCAAAGTGGGGACGAGAGACACCAGGTCCAGGTGAGGCCAAATTGAGGACCAGAGGCCCCAGATCCAGGTAAGGTCCATGTTGGAAAGAGAGTCACGAGGTCCAGGAGAGGTCCAGGTGGGGTCCAGAGTCACCAGATCCAGGTGAAGTCCAGGTGGGGTCCAGAGGCACTAGGTCCAGATGAGGCCGAGGTGAGGACCAGAGTTACCAGGTACACGTGAGGCCCCGGTGGATATCAGAGCCAACAGGTCCATGTGAGGCCGGCTTGGGGACCATGGTCAACAGGTCTACTTGAGGCCCAGGTGTGGAACACAGTAAGCAGGTCCAGGTGAGTCCCCATTGGTGATAGGAGTCACCACGTCCAGGTGTGGCCCAGGTCCGACCAGGATCACCAGGTCCATGGAAGGCCCTTGAAAGAACCAGAGTCAACAGTTCGAGGTCAGGCGCAGGTGGCAACCAGGGTTAGCAGCTCCAAGTCAGGCCAAAGTGGGGTTCACAGTCACTAGGGCACGGTGAGGCCCAGAGTGGGACCAGAGTCACCTGGCCCAGGTGAGGTCCAGTTGTGTAACACATTCACCGGGTCCCAATTTTGCACATTTGAGGACCATGGTCAACAGGGCCAGGTGAGGCCCAGATGGGGACCGGAGTCCCCAAATCCAGGTGAAGCCCAGTTGGGGACCACAGTCACCAGGTCCAGGGTAGTCTCAGGTGCAGACCAGAATCACCAGGTACATGTGAGGTGCAGGTGGCAACCACACACACCTGGTCCTGGTGAGGCCCCGGTGGGGACCAGAGACATAGGTACATGAGAAGCTAGAAACACTGCAGCCACCGTGTCCACATGATGTCCATGTGGGAACGAAAATCACCAGTTACAGGTGAGGACCAGGTGGGGATCCGACTCACCTGTCCAGGTGAGACCCAGGTGGCAACCAGTGTCACCATGTCCTGGTGTGCCCCAGGTGAAGACCAGAGTTATTAGGTCCGGCTGGATGAGTGTTAGTGAACAGTGTAACCATATCCTGATGCTACCCAGGTGGGTACCAGAGACACCAGGTCCTGGTGAGGCCCAGGTGGGAACAGAGACATGAGGTCCAGGTGAGGTCCCGATGGGAACTACAGCCACCAGGTCAGGTGAGCCCATGCTTAGGATCAGAGTCACCAGTTACAGGTGAGGCCTAGGTGGAGCCAGAGTCACCTGGTACAGAAGAGGCCAAAGTCAGGACCAGAGTTACCAGGATCAGGCCTCTCCCAGTGGGGAATAGAGTAACCACGTCCCAATGATGCCCAGGTAGAACCAGAGTCACCAGGTCCAGATGAGGCGCAGGATTGGAGCATGTTCACTAGGTCCCGGTGAGGCCCAGTTGAGGACCAGAGTCACCAGGTCAAGTTGAGGCCTAGAGAGGTACCAGATTCACCTGGTCTAGGTGACATCTGGATGGGGTCCAGTGTCACCATGTCAGGCTGAGGCCCAGAGGGTATCCAGAGTCATCATGTCCAGGTGAGGCTCAGGTGTGGAACAGAGTATCCAGGTCATAATGGTCCATAGGTGACGACCAGAGTCACCAGATGTGGGTGAGGCCCAGTTAGGATCAGAGTCACCAGTTCCAGGTGAGGCCAAGAAGGAGTCCACAGCAATCAGGTCCAGGTGGGGTGACAAAGTCACCAGGACTGGATGAGGACCAGATGGGGACCAGATTAACCAGGTTCAGGTGATTACCAGGTGGTGACCCGAGTTAGGAGTTCCGGGTGAGGAACGGGTGAGGACCAGGTAAGGACCAGATTCACCAGGTCCAAGGGAGGCCCACGTGGGGACCTGTGTCACCAGGTATGGGTGAGCCCAAGGTGACAACGCCACTCACCAGGTCCAGGTGAGGCCAACCTGGAGGCCATGCAGAGGAACCGTGTCCCAGTGATGCCCAGGTAGGGACCAGAGTTACCAGGTCCAGGTGAGGCCATCCTGCAGGCCATGCAGTGGAACCATGTCCCGATGATGCCCAGGTAAGGACCAGAGTCACCAGGTCCAAATGAGGCCCAGATGGAGCATATTCACTAGGTCCAGGTGAGGCCCAGTTGAGGACAAGAGTCACCATAACTGGTTGAGGCCTGGATGGGTACCAAAATCACCTGGTCCATGTGACATCCAGATGGAGACCAGAGTCACCAGGTCAGGGTTAGGACCAGAGTGGTTCCAGAGTCCAGAGCTTCATGTCCAGGTGAGGCTCAGGTGTGGAACAGAGTCACCAGGTACCAATGACGCCCAGGTGAGGACCAGAGTCACCAGGTCTGGGTGACACGCAGATAGGATCAGAGTCACCAGGTCCAGGTGAGGCCATGAAAGATTCCACAGCAATCAGGTCCAGTTGGGGAACAAAGTCACCAGGACTGAGTGAGGCCCAGATGGGGTCGGATTCACCTGGTCCAGGTGAGGCCCAGGTGGTGACCAGAGTCCCCAGGTCTGGGAGAGGACCAGGTAAGGACCAGATTCACCAGGTCCAAGAGGCCCACGTGGAGACCTGAGTCACCAGGTATGGGTGAGGCCCAAGTGGCATCCCCACTAACCAGGTCCATGTGAGGCCAACCTGCAGGCCAAGTCACCCGATCCACGTGAGGCCCTAGTGGGGACTGGAGTCACCAGTTAAAAGTGATTCTACAAGAACAACAGTGTCACCAGATCCTGGTGTGGTTCATGTGGGAACGAGAGTCACCAGGTCCAGGTGAGACCCAGGTGGGGACCACAGTCACCAGGTCCATATTGAGGCCTTGGTCGGGAGACCAGAGTCATCAGGACCAGTTGAGGTCACAGTGTGGAGCAAAGTTATCATGTCCATATGAGGCCCAGGTGGGGAACAGAGTAACCATGTCCCAAAGATGCCAGGTGGGAACAGAGTCACAAGGACCAGACGAGGCCTAAGTGAGGAGTAGATTCACCAGGTCCTGTTGAGGCCCAGTTGAGTACCAGAGTCCCCAGCTTCGGGTGAGTCCCAGAGGGGGACCAGTGTCACCCGGTTCTTGTGAGATCCAGTGGGGACCTGAGTTACCACGTCAGGGTGAGGCCCAGAGGGGGACGAGAGTCACTAGGTCCAGATGTGGCCCCGATGTGGAACTGAGAAACCAGGTGCCTGATGCCCATATGAGGACCTGAGTCACCAGGTCCAGGTGAGGTCCCTGTGGGAATAGGTCACCTCGTCCAGGTGAGGCCCAGGTGGGACCACAGTCACCAGGTCCAGGTGAGGCCCAGGTATATAAGAGAGTATCGAAATCCCAATGATGCCCAGGTAAGGCCAGAGTCAACAGGTCCAGGAGAGGACCAAATATGGATCAGAGTCATTGTGTTCCAGGTGAGGCCAGATGGAGACCACAGGAACCAGGTCCAGGAGAGCCCAATATGGGAACCAGAGCCACCAGATTCAGGTGAGGTCCAGGTGGGACCAGAGTCAGAAGGTCCTGGAGAGCCGCTGGTGGCAACAGGATTCACCAAGTCCAGGTGAGGCCCAGGTGGCGACCAGTCACCAGATCCAAATGTGGACCAGCTAAGGACCAGATTCACCAGGCCCAAATGAAGCCCAAGTGGTGACCAGAGTCACCAGGTAAGGGTGAGGCCCAGAGGGGAACCAGAGTAACCAGTTTAGTTTGAGGCCCAGAATGGGACCAGAGGTCCCTGGTCAAAGTGAGGCCCATTGTGGAATAGAGTATCCAGGTCCCAATGATGCCTGGGTGAGGACCAGAGTCACTAGGGCCATGCAGGCCCAGATGGGGAACAGAATCACTAGGTCCTCGTGAGGCATAGAATAAGACCACAATCACCAGTATCAAGTGTGCCCCTTGTGGGAACCAGAGCCACTCTATCCTGCTGAGTCCCAGGTCCATGTGAGGCCCACGTGAGGACCAGATTCATCAGGTCGAATTGAGGCATAGCTGGGGACAAGAGTCACCAGGTCTGGGTGCGGCCTAGGTGGGGCAAATTCAGCAGTTCTGAGTTAGGTCAAAGTGGGGACGAGCGACACCAGGTCCAGGTGAGGCCAAACTGAGGAAGAGTCACCAGATCCAGGTGCGGTCCATGTTGGAAAGAGAGTCACCAGGTCCAGGAGAGGTCCAGGTGGGGACCAGAGTCACCAGATCCAGGTGAAGTCCAGGTGGGGACCAGAGACTCCAGATCCAGGTGAAGCCCAGGTGGGGACCTGAGTCACTAGGTCCAGATGAAGCCCAGGTGAGGATCAGAGTTACCAGGTACACGTGATGCCCCGGCCGGGATCACAGCCAAAAGGTCCACGTGAGGCCGGCTTGGGGAACATGGTCAACAGGTCTACCTGACGCCCAGCTGTGGAACACTGTAAGGCTGTCCAGTTGAGACCCCAGTGGTGACAAGAGTCACCACGTCCAGTTGAGGCCCAGTTGGGGACCAGGATCACTAGGTACAGGGTAGGCCCGTGAAAGAACCAGAGTCAACAGTTCGAGGTCAGAAGCTGGTGGCAACCAGGGTCAGCGGTCCAAGTCAGGCCAAAGGTGGGATCACAGTCACTAGGGCACAGTGAGACCCAGAGGGGGAAAAGAGTCACCTGGTCCAGGTGAGGTCCAGTTGTGGAACACAGTCACCGGGTCCCAATTTTGTCCAGTTGAAGACCATGGACAACACGGCCAGGTGAGGCCCGGATTGGGACCGGAGTCCCCAAATCCAGGTGAAGCCCAGGTGGGGACCACAGTCACAAGATCCAGGGTAGTCTCAGGTGCAGACCAGAATCACCAGGTCCTGGTGAGGTGAAGGTGGCAACCACACTCACCAGGTCCCGGTGAGGCCCTGATGCGGACCAGATTCTCGAGGTACATGAGAAGCTAGAAACACTGCAGCCACCAGGTCCACATGATGTCCATGTGGGAACGATAATCACCAGTTACAGGTGAGGCCCACGTGGGGATCCGACTCACCATGTCCAGTTGAGACCCAGGTGGGAACCAGTGTCACCATGTCCAGTAGTGGCCCAGGTGAAGATCAGAGTTGATAAGTCCGGCTGGGTCACTGTTAGTGTACAGTGTAACCATATCCTGATGCTACCCAGGTGGGTACCAGAGACACCAAGTCCTGGTGAGGCCCAGCCGGGACCGGAGACATGAAGTCCAGGTGAGGTCCCGATGGGAACCACATTCACCAGGTCTGGTGAGGCCATGCTTAGGAACAGAGTCACCAGTTACAGGTGTGGCCCAGGTGGAGCCAGAGTCACTTGGTACAGAAGAGGCCAAAGTCCGGACCAGAGTTACCAGGATCTGGTCAGTCCGAGTGGGGAATAGAGTAACCATGTCCCGATGATGCCCAGGTAGAACTAGAATCACCAGGTCCAGATGGGGCGCAGGTGGGGAGCATGATCACTAGGTCCCAGTGAGGCCCAGTTGAGGACCAGAGTCACCAGATCTGGTTGAGGCCTAGAGGGGTACCAGAAACACCTGGTCAAGGTGACGTCCAGATGGGGACCAGAGTCACCATGTCAGGTTGAGGCCCAGAAATGTTGCAGAGTCATCATGTCCAGGTGAGTATCAGGTGTGGAACAGAGTCACCAGGTACCAATGATGCCCAGGTGAGGACCAGAGTCACCAGGTCTGGGTGACCCGAAGATAGGATCAGAGTCACTAGTTCCAGGTGAGGCCAAGAAAGAGTCCTCAGCAATCAGGTCCAGGTGGGGAACAAAGTCCCGAGGACTGGGTGAGGCCCAGATGGGGACCAGATTCACCAGGCCAAGTGATTCCCAGGTGGTGAACAGAGTTACGAGTTCCGGGTGAGGACCAGGTAAGGACCAGATTCACCAGGTCCAAGTGAGGCCCACCTGGGGACCTGAGTCACCAGGTATGGAGTGGCAGCCCACTCACCAGGTCCAGATGGGGCCATCCTGCAGGCCAGAGTCACCAGAATCAGTTGAGGCCCTAGTGGGGACCAGAGTCACCAGGTAAATGTGAGTCTACAAGAACACCACAGTCACCAGGTCCATGTGAGGCCCACGTGGGGACCTGTGTCACCAGGTATGGGTGAAGACCATGTGGCAACCCCACTCGCCAGGTCCAGGTGAGGCCAACCTGCAGGCCAGAGCACCAGATCCAGGTGAGGCCCTAGTGGGGACCGGAGTCACCAGGTAAATATGAGTCTACAAGAACACCACAGTCACCAGGTCCAGGTGTGGTTCATGTGGGAACGAGACTCACCAGGTCCAGATGAGACCCAGGTGGGGACCACAGTCACCAGGTGCAGATTGAGGCCTAGGTGGGGGGACCAGATTCATCAGGACCTGTTGAGGCCAAAGTGTGGAGCAAAGTTATCATGTCAGGTGAGGCGCAGGTGGGGAACAGAGTAACCATGTCCCATTGATGCCAGGTGGGAAAAGAGTCACAAGGTAGAGACAAGGCCTAAGTGAGGAGTAGAACCACCTGGTCCTCTTGAGGCCCAGTTGAGGCCCAGTGTCCCCAGCTCCGGGTGAGTCCCAGAGGGGGACCAGAGTCACCCGGTTCTCGTGATATCCAGGTGGAGACCAGAGTCACCATGTCAGGGTGAGGCCCAGAGGGGGACGAGAATCACTAGGTCCAGGTGAGGCCCCAATGTGGAACTGAGAAACCAGGTCCCATGATGCCCATATGAGGACCTGAGTCACCAGGTCCAGGTGAGGTCCCTGTGGGAACCAGTCACCTTGTCCAGGTGAGGCCCATGTGGGACCACAATCACCAGGTCCAGGTGAGGCCCAGGTATATAAGAGAGTATCCAGGTCCCAATGATGCCCAGGTAAGGACCAGAGTCAACAGGTCCAGGAGAGGCCCAAATATGGATCACAGTCATTGTGTTCCAGGTGAGGCCAGATGGAGACCACAGGAACCAGGTCCAGGAGAGCCCCATATGGGAACCAGAGCCACCAGATCCAGGTGAGGTCCAGGAGAGACCACAGTCACAAGGTCCAGGTGAGGCGCAGGTGGCAACAGGATTCACCAAGTCCAGGTGAGGCCCAGGTGGCGACCAGTCACCAGATCCAGGTGCGGACCAGCTAAGGACCAGATTCACCAGGCCCAAGTGAAGCCCAAGGGGTGACCAGATCACCAGGTAAGGGTGAGGCCCAGAGGGGAACCAGAGTAACCAGTTTAGTTTGAGGCCCAGAATGGGACCAGAGGTCCCTGGTCAAAGTGAGGCCCAGGTGTGGAATAGAGTATCAAGGTCCCAATGATGCCTGGGTGAGGACCAGAGTCACTAGGGCCATGCAGGCCCAGATGGGGAACAGAATCACTAGGTCCTGGTGAGGCATAGAATAAGATCACAGTCAGCAGTATCAGGTGAGCCCCTTGTGGGAACCAGAGCCACTCTATCCAGCTGAGTCCCAGGTCCATGTGAGGCCCACGTGAGGACCAGATTCATCAGGTCGAATTGAGGCATAGCTGGGGACAAGAGTCACCAGGTCTGGGTGCGGCCTAGGTGGGGCAAGATTCAGCAGATCTGAGTTAGGTCAAAGTGGGGACGAGAGACACCAGGTCCAGGTGAGGCCAAACTGAGGACCAGAGGCACCAGATGCAGGTGAGGTCCATGTTGGAAAGAGAGTCACCAGGTCCAGGAGAGGTCCAGGTGGGGACCAGAGTCACCAGATCCAGGTGAAGTCCAGGTGGGGATCAGACACCAGATCCAGGTGAAGCCCAGGTGGGGACCAGAGTCACTAGGTGCAGATGAGGCCCAGGTGAGGATCAGAGTTACCAGATACACGTGAGGCCCCGGCGGGGATCAGAGGCAACAGGTCCATGTGAGGTCGGCTTGGGGACCATGGGCAACAGGTCTACTTGAGGCCCAGGTGTGGAACACAGTAAGCAGGGCCAGGTGAGTCCCCGGTGGTGACAATTGTCACCAGGTCCAGCTGAGGCCCAGTTGGGGACCAGGATCACTAGGTACAGGGGAGGCCCTTGAAAGAACCAGAGTCAACAATTCGAGGTCAGGCGCAGGTGGCAACCAGGGTCAGCAGGTCCAGGTCAGGCCAAAGTGGGGTTCACAGTCACTAGGGCACAGTGAGACCCAGAGGGGGACCAGAGTCACCTGGTCCATGTGAGGTCCATTTGTGGAACACAGTCATCGGGTCCCAATTTTGCACAGTTGAGGACCATGGTCAACAGGGCCAGGTGAGGCCCAGATGGGGACCGGAGTCCCCAAATCCAGGTGAAGCACAGGTGGGGACCACAGTCACCAGATCCAGGGTAGTCTCAGGTGCATACCAGAATCACCAGGTCCTGGTGAGGTACAGGTGGCAACCACACTCACCAGGTCCCGGTGAGGCCCTGGTGCGGACCAGAGTGACGAGGTACATGAGAAGCTAGAAACACTGCAGCCACCAGGTCCATATGATGTCCATGTGGGAACGAGAATCACCAGTTACAGGCGAGGACCAGGTGGGGATCCGACTCACCATGTCCAGGTGAGACCCAGGTGGGAACCAGTGTCACCATGTCCAGGTGTGGCCCAGGTGAAGGCCAGAGTAAATAGGTCCAGCTGGGTCACTGTTATTGAACAGTGTAACCATATCCTGATGCTACCGAGGTGGGTACCGAGACACCAGGTCCTGTTGAGGCCCAGTTGGGACCAGAGACATGAGGGCCAGGTGAGGTCCCGATGGGAACCACAGTCACCAGGTCAGGTGAGGCCATGCTTAGGATCAGAGTCACCAGTTACAGGTGAGGCCCAGGTGGAGCCAGAGTCACCTGGTACAGAAAAGGCCAAAGTCAGGACCAGTGTTACGAGGATCAGGTCAGTCCCAGTGGGGAATAGAGTAACCATGTCCCGATGATGCCCACGTAGAACCAGAGTCACCATGTCCAGATGAGGCGCAGGTGGGGAGTATATTCACTAGGTCCAAGTGAGGCCCAGTTGAGGACCAGAGTCACCAGGTCTAGTTGAGGCCTAGAGGGGTACCAGATTCACCTGGTCTGGGTGACATCCAGATGGGGACAGGAGTCACCATGTCAGGGTGAGGCCCAGAGGGGATCCAGAGTCATCATGTCCAGGTGAGGCTCAGGTGTGGAACAGAGTATCCAGGTCATAATGATCCACAGGTGAGGCCCAGAGTCACCAGATCTGGGTGAGGCCCCCTTAGGATCAGAGTCACCAGTTCCAGGTGAGGCCAAGAAGGAGTCCACAGCAATCAGGTCCAGGTGGGGAACAAAGTCACCTGGACTGGGTGAGGCCCAGATGGGGAAGATTCGCCAGTCCCAGGTGATTCCCAGGTGGTGACCAGGTTACCAGTTCCGGGTGAGGACCAGGTAAGGACCAGATTCACCAGGTCCAGGTGAGGCCGAAGTGGTGACCAGAGTCCCCGGGTCTGGGAGAGGACCAAGTAAGGACCAGATTCACCAGGTCCAAGAGGCCCACGAGGGGAATTGAGCCACCAGATCTGGGTGAGGCCCAGTTAGGATCAGAGTCACCAGTTCCAGGTGAGGCCCAAAAGGATTCCACAGCAATCAAGTCCAGGTGGGGAACAAAGTCACCAGGACTGGGTGAGACGTAGATGGCGACCAGATTCTCCAGGTCCAGGGGATTCCCAGGTGGTGACCACAATTACCAGATTCACCAGGTCCAGGTGAGGCCCAGGTGGGACCACAGTCATCAGGTCCAGGTGAGGCCCAGGTATATAAGAGAGTATCCAGGTCCCAATGATGCCCAGGTAGAACCAGAGTCACCAGGTCCAGAGGAGGCGCAGGTGGGGAGCATATTCACGAGGTCCCGGTGAGGCCTTGTTGAGGACCAGAGGCACCAGGTCTAGTTGAGGCCTAGAGGGGTACCAGATTCACCTGGTCTAGGTGACATCCAGAAGGGGACCAGAGTCACCATGTCAGGGTGAGGACCAGAGAGGATCCAGAGTCATCATGTCCAGGTGAGGCTCAGGCGTGGAACAGAGTTACCAGGTACCAATTATGCCCAGGTGAGGCCCAGAGTCACCAGATCTGGGTGAGGCGCAGATAGGATCAGAGTCACCAGTTCCAGGTGAGGCCAAGAAAGAGTCCACAGCAATCAGGTCCAGGTGGGGAATAAAGTCACCAGGACAGGGTGAGGCCCAGATGGCGACAAGATTCTCCAGGTCCAGGGGATTCCCAGGTGGTGACCAGAATTACTAGATTCACCAGGTCGAAGAGGCCCACGTGGGGACCTGAGTCACCAGGTATGGGTGACGCCCAGCTGTCAACCCCACTCACCAAGTCCAGGTGAGGCGAACCTTCAGGCCAAAGTTACCAGATCCAGGTGAGGCCCTAGTGGGCACCTGAGTCACCAGGGAAATGTGAGTCTACAAGAACACCACAGTCACCAGGTCCAGGTGTGGTTCATGTAGGAACGAGAGTCACCAGGTCCAGGGGAGACCCAGGTGGGGAACACAGTCACCAGGTCCTGATTGAGGCCTAGGTGGGGGGACGAGAGTCATCAGGACCAGTTGAGGCCAAAGAATGGAGCAAAGTTATCATATCCAGGTGAGGCCCATATGGGGAACAGAGTAACAATGTCCCATTGATGTCAGGTGGGAAAAGAGTCACAAGGTCAGACGAGGCTTAAGTGAAGAGTAGATTCATCAGGTCCTGTTGAGGCCTAGTTGAGAACCAGTGTCCACAGCTCCGCTGAGTCTCAGAGGGGGACCAGAGTCACCGGTTCTGGTGATATCCAGGTGGGGACCAGAGTCAACCCGTCAGGGTGAGGCCCAGAGGGGAAGGTGAATCACTAGGTCCAGGTGAGGCCCCTATGTGGAACTGAGAAACCAGGTCCCATGATGCCCATATGAGGACCTGAGTCACCAGGACCAGGTGATTTCCCTGTGGGAACCAGTCACCTCATCAAGGTGAGGCCAAGGTGGGACCTCTATCACCAGGTCCAGGTGAGGCCCAGGTATATAAGAGAGTATCCAGGTCCCAATGATGCCCAGGTAAGGACCAGAGTCAACAGGTCCAGGAGAGGCCCAAATATGGATCAGAGTCATTGTGTTCCAGGTGAGGCCAGATGGAGACCACAGGAACCAGTTACAGGAGACCCCATATGGGAACCAGAGCCACCAGATCCAGGTGTGGTCCAGGTGGGACCACAGTCACCAGGTCCAGGTGACGCGCAGGTGGCAACAGGATTCACCAAGTACATGTTAGGCCCAGGTGGCGAACAGTCAAAAGATCCAAGTGAGGACAAGCTAAGGACCAGATTCACCAGGCCCAAGTGAAGCCCAAGGGGTGACCAGAGTCACCAGGTAAGGGTGAGGCCCAGAGGGGGAACCAGAGTAACCAGTTTAGTTTGAGGCCCAGAATGGGACCAGAGGTCCCTGGTCAAAGTGAGGCCCAGTTTGGAATAGAGTATCCAGGTCCCAATGATGCTTGGGTGAGGATCAGAGTCACTAGGGCCATGCAGGCCCAGATGGGGAACAGAATCACTAGGTCCTGATGAGGCATAGTATAAGACCACAGTCACCAGTATCAGGTGCGCCCCTTGTGGGAACCAGAGCCACTCAATCCAGCTGAGTCCCAGGTCCATGTGAGGCCCACGTGAGGGTCAGATTCATCAAGTCGAATTGAGGCATAGCTGGGGACAAGTGTCACCAGGTCTCGGTGCGGCCTCGGTGGGGCAATATTCAGCAGTTCTGAGTTACGTCAAAGTGGGGAAGAGAGACACCAGGTACAGGTGAGGCCAAACTGAGGACCAGAGTCAGCAGATCCAGGTAAGGTCCATGTTGGAAAGTGAGTCAGCAGGACCAGGAGAGGTCCAGGTGGGGACCAGAGTCACCAGATCCAGGTGAAGTTCAGGTGGGGACCAGAGTCATCAGATCCAGGTGAAGCCCAGGTAGGGACCAGAGTCACTAGCTCCAGATGAGGCCCAGGTGAGGACCAGAGTTACCAGGTACACGTGAGGCCCCGGTGGGGATCAGAGGCAACATGTCCATGTGAGTCTGGCTTGGGGACCATGGTCAACAGGTCTACTTGAGGCCCAGGTGTGGAACACAGTAAGCAGGTCCAGGTGAGTCCCCGGTGGTGACAAGAGTCACCACGTCCAGGTGAGGCCCAGATGGGTACCAGGATCACCAGGTCCTGGGGAGGCCCTTGAAAGAACCAGAGTCAACAATTCGAGGTCAGGCGCAGGTGGCAACCAGGGTCAGAAGGTCCAAGTCAGGCCAAAGTGGGGTTCACAGTCACTAGGGCACGGTGACACCCAGAGGGGGACCAGAGTCACTTGGTCCAGGTGAGGCCACTTGTGGAACACAGTCACCGGGTCCCAATTTTGCCCAGTTGAGGACCATGGTCAACAGGGCCAGGTAAAGCCCAGATGGGGACCGGAGTCCCCAAATCCAGGTGAAGCCCAGGTGGGGACCGCAGTCACCAGAGCCAGGGTAGTCTCATGTGCAGACCAGAATCACCAGGTCCAGGTGAGGTGCAGGTGGCAACCACACTCAGCAGGTCCCGGTGAGGCCCTGGTGGTGACCAGAGTCACGAGGTACATGAGAAGCTAGAAATACTGCAGCCACCTGGTCCACATGATGTCCATGTGGGAAGGAGAATCACCAGTTAAAGGTGATGACCACGTGAGGATCCGACTCACCATGTCCAGGTGAGGCCCTGGTGGGAACCAGTGTCACCATGTCCAGGTGTGGCCCTGGTGAAGACCAGAGTTAATAGGTCCGGCAGGGTCACTGTTAGTGAACAGTGTAACCATATCCTGATGCTACCCAGGTGGGTATCAGAGATACCAGGTCCTGGTGAGGGTCAGGATAGACCAGAGATATGAGGTCCAGGTGAGGTCCCGATGGGAACCACAGTCACCAGGTCAGATGAGGCCATGCATAGGATCAGAGTCACCAATTACAGGTGAGGCCCAGGTGGAACCAGAGTCACCTGGTACAGAAGAGGCCAAAGTCAGGACCAGAGTTACCGGAATCAGGTCAGTCCCAGTGGGGAATAGGGTAATCATGTCCCAATGATGCCCAGGTAGAACCAGAGTGACCAGGTCAGACGAGGCGCAGATGGAGATCATATTCACTAGGTCCTGGTGAGGCCCAGTTGAGGACCAGTGTCACCAGGTCTAGTTGAGGCCTAGAGGGGTACCAGATTCACCTGGTCTGGGTGACATCCAGGTGGGGACCAGAGTCACCAGAGCCAGGTGAAGTCCAGGTGGTGACCAGAGTCACTAGGTCCAGATGAGGCCCAGGTGAGGACCAGACTTACCAGGTACACGTGAGGCCCCGGTGGGGATCAGAGGCAACAGGTCTATGTGAGGCCGGCTTGGGGACCATGGTCAACAGGTCTACTTGAGGCCCAGGTGTGGAACAGAGTAAGCAGGTCCAGGTGAGTCCCCGGTGGTGAAAAGAGTCACCACGTCCAGGTGAGTCCCAGGTGGGGACCAGGATCACCAGGTACAGTTGAGGCCCTTGAAAGAACTAGAGTCTTCTGGCACAAAGACAGACACATAGATCAGTGAAACAGAATAGAGAATCCAGAAGTGGACCCTGAACTTTATGGGCAACTAATATTCGATAAAGGAGGAAAGACTATCCATTAGAAGAAAGACAGTCTCTTCAATAAATGGTGCTGGGAAAATTGGACATCCACATGCAAAAGAATGAATCTAGACCACTCTCTTTCACCATACACAAAGATAAACTCAAAATGGATGAAAGATCTAAATGTGAGACAAGAGTCCATCAAAATCCTAGAGAAGAACACAGGCAACACCCTTTTTGAACTCGGCCATAGTAACTTCTTGCAAGATACATCCACGAAGGCAAAAGAAACAAAAGCAAAAATGAACTATTGGGACTTCATCAAGATAAGAAGCTTTTGCACAGCAAAGGATACAGTCAACAAAACTCAAAGACAACCTACAGAATGGGAGAAGATATTTGCAAATGACATATCAGATAAAGGACTAGTTTCCAAGATCTATAAAGAACTTATCAAACTCAACACCAAAGAAACAAACAATCCAATCATGAAATGGGCAAAAGACATGAACAGAAATCTCACAGAGGAAGACATAGACATGGCCAACATGCACATGAGAAAATGCTCTGCATCACTTGCCATCAGGGAAATACAAATCAAAACTACAATGAGATACCACCTCACACCAGTGAGGATGGGGAAAATTAACAAGACAGGAAACAACCAATGTTGGAGAGGATGCGGAGAAAAGGGAATCCTCATACACTGTTGGTGGGAATGTGAACTGGTGCAGCCACTCTGGAAAACTGTGTGGAGGTTCCTCAAACAGGTAAAAATATACCTGCCCTACGACCCAGCAATTGCACTGTTGGGGATTTTCCCCAAAGAGACAAATGCAATGAAACGCCGGGACACCTGCACCCCGATGTTTAGAGCAGCAATGGCCACGATAGCCAAACTGTGGAAGGAGCCTCGGTGTCCAACGAAAGATGAATGGATAAAGAAGATGTGGTTTATGTATACAATGGAATATTACTCAGCTATTAGAAATGACAAATACCCCCCATTTGCTTCAACGTGGATGGAACTGGAGGGTATTATGCTGAGTGAAGTAAGCCAGTCGGAGAAAGACAAACATTATATGTTCTCATTCATTTGGGGAATATAAATAATAGTGAAAGGGAATATAAGGGAAGGGGGAAGAAATGTGTGGGAAATATCAGAAAGGGAGACAGAACGTAAAGACTGCTAACTCTGGGAAACGAACTAGGGGTGGTAGAAGGGGAGGAGGGCGGGGGGTGGGAGTGAATGGGTGACGGGCACTGGGGGTTATTCTGTATGTTAGTAAATAGAACACCAATAATAAAAAATAAATTTAAAAAAAAAAAGAAAAAAGAAAGGACCAGAGTCAACAGGTCGAAGTCAAGCGCAGGTGGCAACCAGGGTCAGCAGGTCCAAGTCAGGCCAAAGTGGGGTTCACAGTCACTAGGGCACGTGAGTCCCAGAGGGGGACCAGAGTGACCTGGTCCAGGTGAGGTCCAGTTGTGGAACACAGTCACCGGGTCCCAATTTTGCCCAGTTGAGGACCATGGTCAACAGGGCCAGGTGAGGCCCAGATGGGGTCCGGAGTCCCCAAAACCAGGTGAAGACCAGGTGGGGAGCTCAGTGACCAGATCCAGGGTAGTCTCAGGTGCAGACCAGAATCACCAGGTTCAGGTGAGGTGCAGGTGAAACCACACTCACCAGTACACGGTGAGGCCCTGGTGGGGATCAGAGTCACGAGGTACATGAGAAGCTAGAAACACTGCAGCCACCAGGTCCACATGATGTCCATGTGGGAACGAGAATCACCACTTACAGGTGAGGGCCATTGGGGATCCGACTCACCATGTCCAGGTGAGACCCAGATGGGAACCACTGTCACCATGTCCAGGTGTGGCCCAGGTGAAGACCAGAGTTAATAGGTCCGGCTGGGTCACTGATAGTGAACAGGGTAACCATATCCTGATGCTACCCAGGGGGGTACCAGATACACCATGTACTGGTGAGGCCCAGGTTGGACCAGAAACATGAGGTCCAGGTGAGGTCCCATGGGAACCACAGTCCCCAGGTCTCGTGAGGCCATGCTTAGGATCAGAGTCACCAGTTACAGGTGAGGCCCAGGAGAAGCCAGAGTCACCTTGTACAGAAGAGGCCAAAGTCAAGACCTGAGTTACCAGGATCAGTTCAGTCCCAGTAGGGAATAGAGTAACCATGTCCTGATGTTGGCCTGGTAAAACCAGAGTCGACAGGTCCAGATGATGTGCAGTGGGTAGTATGTTCAGTATGTCCCAGTGAGGCCCAGATGAGGACTAGAGTCACCAGGTCAAGTTGAGGCCTAGAGGGGTACCAGATTCACCTGGTCTAGGTGACATCCAGATGGGGACCAGAGTCACCATGTCAGGGTGAGGCCCAGAGGGGATCCAGAGTCATCATGTCCAGGTGAGGCTCAGGTGTGGAACAGAGTATCCAGGTCATATTGGTCCACAGGTGAGGACCAGAATCAACAGATCTGGGTGAGGTCCAGTTAGGATCAGAGTCAGCAGTTCCAGGTGAGGCCAAGAAGGAGTCCACAGCAATCAGGTCCAGGTTGGGAACAAAGTCACCAAGACGGGGTGAGGCCCAGATGGGGACCAGATTCACCAGGTCCAGGTGATTCCCAGGTGGTGAACAGAGTTACCAGTTCCAGGTGAAGACCAGGTAAGGACCAGATTCACCAGGTCCAAGTGAGGACCACGTGGGGACTTTTGTCTCCAGGTATGGGTGAGGCCCAGGTGGAAATCCCACTCACCAGGTCCAGGTGAGGACAACGTGCAGGCCATGCAGAGGAACCATGTCCCTATGATGCCCACGTAGGGACCAGACTTACCAGGTCCAAGTGAGGCCAACCTGCAGGACATGCAGTGGCACCATGTCCCATTGATGCCCAGGTAGGGACCAGAGTCACCAGGTTCAAATGAGGCATAGATGGAGCATATTCACTAGGTCCAGGTGAGGCCCAGTTGAGGACCAGAGTTACCAGATCTGGTTGAGGACTAGAGGGGTACAAGAATCACCTGGTCAAGGTGACATCCAGATGGGGACCAGAGTCTCCAGGTCAGTGTGAGGCCCAGAGAGGTTCCAGAGTCATCATGTCCAGGTGAGGCTCAGGTGTGGAACAGAGTCACCATGTACCAATGATGCCCAGGTGAGGACAGAGTCACCAGGTCTGGGTGACGCGCAGATAGAATCAGAGTCACCAGTTCCAGGTGAGGCCAAGAAAGAGTCCACAGCAATCAGGTCCAGGTGAGGAACAAAGTCACCAGGACTGGGTGAGGCCCAGATAGGGACCAGATTCACCAGGTCCAGGTGAGGCCCAGGTGGTGACCAGAGTCCCCGGGTCTGGGAGAGGACCAGGTAAGGTCCAGATTCACCAGGTCCAAGAGGCCCACGTGGGGACCTGAGTCACCAGGTATGGGTGAGGCCCTGGTGGCAAACCCTACTCACAGGTCCAGGTGAGTCAACCTGCAGGCCAGAGACACCAGATCCAGGTGAGGCCTTAGTGGAGACCGGAGTCATCAGGTAAATGTGAGTCTACAAGAACACCACAGTCACCAGGTCCAGGTGTGGTTCATGTGGGAACGAGAATCACCAGGTACGGGTGAGACCCAGGTGGGCACCACAGTCACCAGGTCCTGACTGAGGCCTAGGTGGGGGGAACAGAGTCATCAGGACCAGTTGAGGCCAAAGTGTGGAGCAAAGTTATCATGTGGAGTTGAGGCCCAGGTGGGGAACAGAGTAACCATGTCCCATTGATGCCAGGTGGGAAAAGAGTCACAAGGTCCAGACGAGGCCTAAGTGAGGAGTAGATTCACCAGGTCCTGTTGAGGCCCAGGTGAGGACCAGTGTCCCCAGCTCCGGGTGAGTCCCGGTGGGGGACCAGAGTCACCTGGTTCTCGTGATATCCACGTGGAGACCAGAGTCACCACGTCAAGGTGAGGCCCAGAGGGGATCCAGAGTCATAATGTCCAGGTGAGGCCCAGGTGTTGACCAGAGTCCCCGGGTCTGGGAGAGGATCAGGTAAGGACCAGATTCACCAGGTCCAAGAGGCCCACGTGGGACCTGTGTCACCTTTATGGGTGAGGCCCAGATGGCAACCCCACTCACCAGGTCCAGGGGAGGCCAACCTTCGGGCCATGCAGAGGAACCGTGTCCCGATAATGCCCAGGTAGGGACCAGAGTTACGAGTTGCAGGTGAGGCCCTAATGGGGACCGGAGTCACCAGGTAAATGTGAGTCTACAAGAACACCACATTCACCAGGTCCAGGTGTGGTTCATGTGGGAACAAGAGTCACCAGGTCCAGGTGAAGCCCAGGTGGGTACCAGAGTCACTAGGTCCAGATGAGGCCCAGGTGAGGACCAGAGTTACCAAGTACACGTGAGGCCCCGGTGGGGATCGGAGGCAACAAGTCCATTTGAGGCCGGCTTGGGGACCATGGTCAACAGGACTGCTTGAGGCCCAGGTGTGGAACACATTAAGCAGGTTCAGGTGAGTCCCCGGTAGTGACAATAGTCACCACGTGCAGGTGAGGCCCAGGTGGGGACCAGGATCACCAGGTACAGGGGAGGCCTTTGAAAGAACCAGAGTCAACATTTGGAGGTCAGGAGCAGGTGCCAACCAGTGTCCGCAGGTCCAAGTCAGGCCAAAGTGGGGTTCACAGTCACTAGGGTACGTTGAGACCCAGAGGGGGACCAGAGTGACATGGTCCAGGTGACGTCCAGTTGTGGAACACAGTCACCGGGTCCCAATTTTGGCCAGTTGTGTACCATGGTCAACAGGGCCAGGTGAGGCCCAGATGGGAACCAGAGTCCCCAAATCCAGGTGACGCCCGAGTGGGGACCAGAGTCACCAGATCCAGGGTAGTCTCAGGTGCAGACCAGAATCACCAGGTCCAGGTGAGGTGCAGGTGGCAACCACACTCACCAGGTCCTGGTGAGGCCCTGGTGGGGACCAGAGTCACGAGGTACATGAGAAGCTAGAAACACTGCAGCAACTAGGTCCACATGATGTCCATGAGGGAAGGAGAATCACCAGTTACAGGTGAGGACCAGGCGGGGAACCGACTCACCATGTCCAGGTGAGACCCAGGTGGGAACCAGTGTCACCATGTCCAGGTGTGGCCCAGGTGAAGACCAGAGTTAATAGTTCCGGCAGGGTCACTGTTAGTGAACACTGTACCCATGTCCTGATGCTACCCAGGTGGGTACCAGAGACACCAGGTCCTGGTGAGGCCCAGGTGGGACCAGAGACATGAGGTCCAGTTGAGATCCCGATGGGAACCACAGTCACCAGGTCAGGTGAGGCCATGCTTAGGATCAGAGTCACCAGTTACAGGTGAGGCCCAGGTGGAGCCAGAGTCACCTGGTACAGAAGAGGCCAAAGTCAGGACCAGAGTTACCAGAATCAGGTCAGTCCCATTGGGGAATAGTAACCATGTCCCGATGATGCCCAGGTAGAACCAGAGTCACCAGGTCCCGAGGAGGCGCAGGTGGGGAGCATATTCACGAGGTCCCGGTGAGGCCCAGTTGAGGACCAGAGTCACAAGGTCTAGTTGAGGCCTAGAGGGGTACCAGATTCACCTGGTCTAGGTGACATCCAAATGGGGACCAGAGTCATCATGTCAGGGTGAGGCCCAGAGAGGTTCCAGAGTCATCATGTCCTGGTGAGGCTCAGGTGTGGAACAGAGGCACCAGGTTCAAGTGATGCCCAGGTGAGGTCCAGAGTCACCAGGTCTGGGTGACGCACAGATACGATCAGAGTCAGCAGCTCCAGGTGAGGTCAAGAATGTGTCCACAGCAATCAGGTCCAGGTGGGGAACAAAGTCACCAGGACTGGGTGTGGCCCAGATGGGGACCAGAATCACCAGGTCCAGGTGAGGCCCAGGGGGTGACCAGAGAGTCCCTGGGTCTGGGAGAGGCCAGGTAAGGACCAGATTCACCAGGTCCAAGAGGCCCACGTGGGTACCTGAGTCACCAGGTATGGGTGACGCCCAGGTGTCAACCTACTCACCAAGTCCAGGTGAGGCCAACCTGCAGGCCAGAG
This sequence comes from Canis lupus dingo, assembly GCF_003254725.2. NCBI lineage: Eukaryota > Metazoa > Chordata > Mammalia > Carnivora > Canidae > Canis > Canis lupus. The sequence continues at coordinate 313,553 of NW_026019453.1, read as the reverse complement.
TCACCAGATCCAGGTGAAGCCCTAGTGGGGCCGGAGTCACCAGGGAAATGTGAGTCTACAAGAACACCACAGTCACCAAGTCCAGGTGTGGTTCATGTAGGAACGAGAGTCACCAGGTCCAGGGGAGACCCAGGTGGGGACCATAGTCACCAGGTCCTGATTGAGGCCTAGGTGGGGGGAGGAGAGTCATCAGGACCTGTTGAGGCCAAAGAATGGAGCAAAGTTGTCATGTCCAGGTGAGGCCCAGGTGGGGAACAGAGTAACAATGTCCCATTGATGCCAGGTGGGAGAAGAGTCACAAGGTCCAGACGAGTCCTAAGTGAGGAGTAGATTCTTCAGGTACTGTTGAGGCCTAGTTGAGGACCAGTGCCCACAGCTCCGGGTGAGTCTCAGAGGGGGACCAGAGTCAGACGGTTCTGGTGATATCCAGGTGGGGACCAGAGTCAACACGTCAGGGTGAGGCCCAGAGGGAGAGATGAATCACTAGGTCCATGAGGCCCTGATGTGGAACTGAGAAACCAGGTCCCATGATGCCCATATGAGGACCTGAGTCACCAGAACCAGGTGAGGTCCCTGTGGGAACCAGGCACCTCATCCAGGTGAGGCCAAGGTGGGACCTCAGTCACCAGGTCCAGGTGAGGCCCAGGTATATAAGAGAGTATCCAGGTCGCAATGATGCCCAGGTAAGGACCAGAGTCAACAGGTGCAGGAGAGGCACAAATATGGATCAGAGTCATTGTGTTCCAGGTGAGGCCAGATGGAGACCACAGGAACCAGGTCCAGGAGAGCCCCATATGGGAACCAGAGCCACCAGATCCAGGTGAGGTCCAGTTGGGACCACAGTCACAAGGTCCAAGTGAGGCGCAGGTGGCAACAGGATTCACCAAATCCAGGAGAGGCCCAGGTTGCGACCAGTCACCAGAACCAGGTGCGGACCACCTAAGGACCAGATTCACCAGGCCCAAATGAAGCCCAAGGGGTGATCAGAGTCACCATGTAAGGGTGAGGCCCAGAGGGGGAACCAGAGTAACCAGTTTAGTTTTAGGCCCAGAATGGGACCAGAGGTCTCTGGTCAAAGTGAGGCCAAGGTGTGGAATAGAGTATCCAGGTCACAATGATGCCTGGGTGAGGACCAGAGTCACTAGGGCCATGCAGGCCCAGATGGGTAGAGAATCACTAGGTCCTGATGAGGCATAGAATAAGACCACTGTCACCAGTATCAGGTGACCCCTTGTGGGAACCAGAGCCACTCTATCCAGCTGAGTCCCAGGTCCAGCTGAGTGCCAGGTCCATGTGAGGCCCACTTGAGGACCAGAACATCAGGTGGAATTGAGGCATAGGTGGGGACAAGAGTCACCAGGTCTGGATGCGGCCTAGGTGGGGCAAGATTCAGCAGTTCTGAGGTAGGTTCAAGTGGGGACGAGAGACACAAGGTACAGGTGAGGCCAAACTGAGGACCAGAGTCACCAGATCCAGGTGAGGTCCATGTTGGAAAGAGAGTCACCAGGTCCAGGAGAGGTCCAGATGGGGAGCAGAGTCAACGGATCCAGGTAAGTCCAGGTGGGGACCTGTGTCACCAGATCCAGGTGAAGCCCAGGTGGAGACCAGAGTCTCTAGGACCAGATGAGACCCAGGTGAGGACAGGAGTTACCAGGTACACGTGAGGCCCCGGTGGGGATCAGAGGCAACAGGTCCATGTGAGGCCGGCTTGGGGACCATGGTCAACAGGTCTACATGTGGCCGAGGTGTGGAGCACATTAAGCAAGTCCAGGTGAGTCCCCGGTGCCGACAAGTGTCACCACGTCCAGGTGAGTCCCAGGTGTGAATCAGGATCACAAGGTACAGGGGAGGACCTTGAAAGAAACAGAGTCAACACTTCGAGGTCAGGCACAGGTGGCAACCAGGGTCAGCAGGTCCAAGTCAGGCCAAAGTGTGTTCCACAGTCACTAGGGCACGGTGAGACACAGAGGGGGACGAGAGTGACCTGGTCCAAGTGAGGTCCAGTTGTGGAACACAGACACCGGGTCCCAATTTTGCCCAGTTGAGTACCATGGTCAACAGGGCCAGGTGAGGCCCAGATGAGGACCTGAGTCCCCAAATCCAGGTGAAGCCCTGGTGGGGACCACAGTCACCGGATCCAGGGTAGTCTCAGGTGCAGAGCTGAATCACCAGGTCCAGGTGAGGTGCAGGTGGCAACCACACTCACCAGGTCCAGGTGAAGCCCTGGTGGTGACCAGAGTCACGAGGTACATGAGAAGCTAGAAACACTGCATCCACCAGGTCCACATGATGTCTATGTGGGAGCGAGAATCACCAGTGAAATGTGAGGACCAGGTGGGGATCCGACTCAAGATGTCCAGGTGAGACCCAGGTGGGATCCAGTGTCACCATGTCCAGGTGTGGCCCAGGTGAAGACCAGAGTTAATAGTTCTGGCTGTGTCACTGTTAGTGAACAGTGTAACCATATCCTGATGCTACCCAGGTGGGTACCAGAGACACCAGGTCCTGGTGAGGGTCAGGAGGGACCAGAGACATGAGGTCCAGGTGAGGTTCCATTGGGAACCACAGTCACCAGGTGTGGTGAGGCCATGCTTAGGATCAGAGTCACCAGTTAGTGGTGAGTCCCGGGTGAAGCCAGAGTCACCTGGGACAGAAGAGGCCAAAGCCAGGACCAGAGTTACAAGGATCAGTTCAGTCCCAGTGGGGAATAGAGTAACCATGTCCCCATGATGCCCAGGTGGAACCAGAGTAACCAGGACCAGATGAGGCGCAGGAAGGGAGCATATTCACTAGGTCCCGGTGAGGCCCAGTTGAGGACCAGAATGCCCAGGCCTAGTTGAGGCCTAGAAGAGTACCAGATTCACCAGGTCTAGGTGACTTCCAGATGGACACCAGAGTCACCATGTCTGGGTGAGTCCCAGATGGGATCCAGAGTCATCATGTCCAGGTGAGGCTCAGGTGTGGAACAGAGTATCCTGGTCATAATGGTCCACAGGTGAAGACCAGAGTCACCAGATCTGGGTGAGGCCCACATAGCATAAGACTCACCAGTACTAGGTGAGGCCAAGAAGGAGTCCACAGCAATCAGGCCCGGTGGGGAACAAAGTCACCAGGACTGGGGGAGGCCCAGATGGGGACCAGATTCACCAGGTCCAGGTGATTCCCAAGTGGTGACCAGAGTTACCAGGTCAGGGTGAGACCCAGATTTTTTCCAGAGTCATCATGTCCAGGTGAGGCTCATGTGTGGAACAGAGTCACCAGGTACCAACGATGCCCAGGTGAGGACCAGAGTCACCAGTTCTGCGTGATGCGCAGATAGAATCTGAGTCACCAGGTCCAGGTGAGGCCGAGGTGGTGACCAGAGTCCCCGGGTGTGGGAGAGGACCAGGTAAGAACCAGATTCACCAGGTGCAAGACGCCTACGTTTGGACCCGAGTCACCAGGTATGGGTGAGGCCCAGGTGGCAACCCCACTCACCAGGTCCAGGTGAGGCCAACCTGCAGGCCATACAGAGGAACCATGTCCCGATGATGCCCAGGTAGGGAACAGAGTTATTAGGTACATGTGAGGACAACATGCAGGCTATGCAGTGGAACCATGTCCCGATGATGCCCAGGTAGGGACCAGAGACACCAAGTCCAAATGAGGCCCAGATGGAGCAAATTCACTAAGTCCAGGTGAGGCCCAGTTGAGGACCAGAGGCACCAGAACTGGTTGAGGCCTAGAGGGGTACAACAATCACCTGCTCCACGTGACATCCAGATGGGGACCAGAGTCACCAGGTCAGGGTGATGCCCGGAGGGACCCAGAGTCATCATGTCCAGGTGAGGCTCAGGTGTAGAACAGAGATCCAGGTCATAATGGTCCACAGGTGAGGACCAGAGTCACCAGATCTGGGTGAGGCCCAGTTAGGATCAGGGTCACCAGTTCCAGGTGAGGCCAAGAAGGAGTCCACAGCAATCAGGTCCAGGTGGGGAACAAAGTCACGAGGACTGGGTGAGGCCCAGTTTGGGACCAAATTCACCAGGTCCAGGTGATTCCCATGTGGTGACCAGTGTTACCAGTTCCGGGTGAGGACCAGGTAAGGACCAGATTCACCAGGTCCAAGTGAGGCCCACGTGGGTACCTGTGTCACCAAGCATGGGTGAGTCCAAGGTGGCAACCCCACTCCTCAGGTCCAAGTGAGGTCTAACTGCAGGCCATTCAAAGGAACCATGTCCCGATGATGCCCAGGCAGGGACTAGAGTTACCAGGTCCAGGTGAGGCCAATATGCAGGCCATGGAGTGGAACCATGTCCCGATGTTGCCCAGGTAGGGACCAGAGTCACCAGGTCCAAATGAGGCCCAGATGGAGCATATTCACTAGGTCCAGTGAGGCCCAGTTGAGGACCACTGTCACCAGATCTTGTTGAGGCTTAGAGGGGTACCAGAATCACCTCGTCCAGGTGACATCCAGATGGGGACCAGAGGCATCAGGTCAGGGAGAGGCCCAGAGTCGTTCCAGAGTCATCATGTCCAGGTTAGGCTCAGGCGTGGAACAGAGTCACCAGGTACCAATGATGCCCAGGTGAGGACCAGAGTCACCAGATCTGGGTGACGCGCAGATAGGATCAGAGTCACCAGTTCCAGGTGAGGCCAAGAAACAGTCCACAGCAATCAGGTCCAGGTGGGGAACAAAGTCACCAGGACTGGGTGAGGCCCAGATGGGGACCAGATTCACCAGGTCCAGGTGAGGCCCAGGTGGTGACCAGAGTCCCCGGATCTGGGACAGGACCAGGTAAGGACCAGATTCACCAGGAAAAAGAGGCCCACGTGGGGAGCTGAGTCACCAGCTATGTGTGAGGCCCAGGTGGCAACCCCACTCATCAGGTCAAGTTGAGGCCAACCGGCAGGCCAGAGTCACCAGATCCAGGTGAGGCTCTAGTGGGGACCAGTGTCACCAGGTAAATGTGAGTCTACAAGAACACCACAGTCACCAGGTCCAGGTGTGGTTCATGTCGGAACGAGAATCACCAGATCCAGGTGAGACCCAGTTGGGGACCAGGATCATCAGGTCCCGGGGAGGCCCTTGAAAGAACCAGAGTCAACAGTTTTAGGTCAGGCGCAGGTGGCAACCAGGGTCAGCAGGTCCAAGTCACTCTAAAGTGGGGTTCACAGTCACTAGGGTACGGTGAGACCCAGAGGGGGACCAGAGTCACCTGGTCCAGGTGAGGCCCAGTTGAGGACCAGTTTCACCATATCTGGTTCGGCTTAGAAGGGTACCAGAATCACGTGATCGAGGTGATATCCATATGGGGACCAGAGTCACCAGGTCTGGGTGAGGCCCAGAGTGGTTCCAGAGTCATCGGGTCCAGGTGAGGCTCAGGTCTGGAACAGAATCACCAGGTACCAATGATGCCCAGGTGAGGACCAGAGTCACCAGTTCTGGGTGACACGCAGATAGGATCAGAGTCACCAGTTCCAGGTGACGCCAAGAAGGCGTCCACAGCAATCAGGTCCAGGTGGTGAAGAAAGTCACCAGGACTTGGTGAGGCCCAGAATTGGACCAGATTCACCAGGTCCAGGTTATTCCCAGGTGGAGACCAGAGTCCTCAGGTCTGGGAGAAGACCAGCTAAGGACCAGATTCAACAGGTCCAAATGAGGCCCACGTGGGGACCTGAGTCACCAGCTATGTGTGAGGCCCAGGTGGCAACCCCACTCCCCAGGTCCAGGTGAGGTCAACCTGCAGGCCAGAGTAACCAGATGCAGGTGAGGTCCAGTTGGGGACCAGAGTCACCAGATCCAGGTGAGGTCCATGTTCAAAGAGAGTCACCAGGTCCAGGAGAGGTCCCGGTGGGGACCAGAGTCACCAGATCCAGGTGAAGTCCAGGTGGGGACCAGAGTCACCAGATCCAGGTGAAGCCCCGGTGGGGACCAGACTCACTAGGTCCAGATGAGGCCCGGGTGTGGACCAGAGTTGCCAGGTACACGTGAGGACCCGGTGGGGATCAGAGGCAACAGGTCCATGTGAGGCCGGCTTGGGGACCATGGTCAACAAGTCTACATGAGGCCCACGTGTGGTACACAGTAAGCAGATCCAGGTGAGTCCCCAGTGGTGACAAGAGTCAGCACGTCCAGGTGAGGCCCAGTTGGGGACAAGGATCACCAGGTACAGGGGAGGCCCCTGAAGGACCAAATTCAACAGTGCGAGGTCAGGCGCAGGTGGCAACCAGCGTCAGCAGGTCCAAGTCAGGCCAAAGTGGGATTCACAGTCAATAGGGCACGGTGAGACCCAGAGGGGCACCAGAGTCACCTGGTCCAGGTAAGGTCCAGTTGTGGAACAGAGTCACCGGGTGCCAATTTTGCCCAGTTGAGGACCATGGTCAACACGGCCAGGTGAGGTCCAGATGGGGACCGGAGTCCCCAAATCCAGGTGAAGCCCAGGGGGGGACCTCAGTCACCAGATCCACGGTTGTCTCAGGTGCAGACCAGAATCACCAGGTCTAGGTGAGGTGCAGGTGGCAAACACCCTCACCAGGTCCCGGTGAGGCCCTGGTGGGGACCAGAGTCACGAGGTACATGAGAAGCTAGAAACACTGCAGCCACCAGGTCCACATGATGTCCATGTGGGAACGAGAATCACCAGTTACAGGTGAGGACCAGGTGGGGATCCGACTCACCATGTTCAGTTGAGACCCAGGTGGGTACATGTGTCACCATGTCCAGGTGTGGCCCAGGTGAAGACCAGAGTTAATAGGTCCGGGTGGGTCACAGTTAGAGAACAGTGTAACGATATCCTGATGCTACCCAGGTGGGTACCAGAGACACCAGGTACGGTGAGACCCAGGTGTGACCAGAGTCATGAGGTCAAGGTGAGGTCCCGATGGGAACCACAGTCACCAGGTCAGGTGAGGCCATGCTTAGGATCAGAGTCACCAGTTACAGGTGAGGCCCAGGTGGAGCCAGAGTCACCTGGTACAGAAGAGGCCAAAGTCAGGACCAGAGTTACCAGGATCAGGTCAGTCCCAGTGGGGAATAGAGTAACCATGTCCCGATGATGCCCAAGTAGAACCCGAGTCACCACGTCCAGATGAGGCGCAGGTGGGGAGCATATTCACTAGGTCCCGGTGAGGCCCAGTTGAGGACCAGATGCCCCCGCGCTAGTTTAGTCCTAGAGGGGACCAGATTCACCTGGTCTAGGTGACATCCAGATGGGGACCAGAGTCACCATGTCAGTCTGTGGCCCAGAGGGGATCCAGAGTCATCATGTCCAGGTGAGATAAGGTGTGGAACAGAGCATCCAGGTCATAATGGGCCACAGGTGAGGACCAGAGTCACCAGATCTGGGTGAGGCCCAGTTAGGTAGGATCAGAGTCACCAGTTCTAGGTGAGGCCAAGAAGGAGTCCACAGCAATCATGTCCCGGTGGGGAACAAAGTCACCAGGAGTGGGTGAGGCCCAGATGGGGACCAGATTCACCAGGTCCAGGTGATTCCCAGGTGGTGACCAGAGTTACCAGTTCCGGGTGAGCACCAGGTAAGGACCAGATTCACAAGGTCCAAGTGAGGCCCACGTGGGAACCTGAGTCACCAGGTATGGGTGAGGCCCAGGTGGCAACCCCACTCAACAGGTCCAGGTAAGGCCACCTGCAGGCCATGCAGAGGAACCATGTCCCCATGATGCCCATGTAGGGACAGGACTTACCATGTCCAGGTGAGGCCAACCTGCAGGCCATGCTGTGGAACCATGTCCCGATGATGCCCAGGTAGGGACCAGAGTCACCAGGTCCAAATGAGGCCCAGATGGAGCATATTCACTAGGTCCAGGTGAGGCCCAGTTGAAGACCAGAGTCACCAGATCTGCTTGAGGACTATCGGGGTACAGAATCACCTCGTCCAGGTGACATCCAGATGGGGACCAGCCTCACCAGGTCAGGGTGAGGCCCAGAGAGGTTCCAGAGTCATCATGTCCAGGTGAGGCTCAGGTGTGAAACAGAGTCACCTGGTACCAATGATGCCCAGGTTAGGGTCAGAGTCACCAGGTCTGGGTGACGCGCAGATAGGATCAGAGTCACCTGTTCCAGGTGAGGCCAAGAAGGAGTCCACAGCAATCAGCTCCAGGGGGGGAACAAAGTCACCAGGACACGGTGAGGCCCAGATGGGGACCAGATTCACCAGGACCAGGTGATTCCGAGGTGGTGACCAGAGTTACCAGTTCCGGGTGAGCACCAGGTAAAGACCAGATTCACAAGGTCCAAGTGAGGCCCACGTGGGAACCTGAGTCACCAGGTATGGGTGAGGCCCAGGTGGCAATCCCACTCCACAGGTCCAGGTGAGGCCACCTGCAGGCCATGCAGAGGAACCATGTCCCGATGATGCCCAGGTAAGGACAGGCCTTACCATTTCCAGGTGAGGCCAACCTGCAGGCCAGAGTCACCAGATCCAGGTGAGGCCCTAGTGGGGACCAGAGTCACCAGGTAAATGTGAGTCTATAAGAACATGAGAGTCACCAGGTCCAGGAGTGGTTCATGTGGGAACGAGAGTCACCAGTCCAGGAGAGGACCAGGTGGGGACCAGAGTCACCAGACCCAGGTGAAGTCCAGGTGGGGACCAGAGTCACGAGATCCAGGTGAAGCCCAGGTGGGGACCCGAGTCACTAGGTCCAGATGAGGCCCAGGTGAGGACCAGAGTTACCAGGTACACGTGAGGCCCCGGTGGGGATCAGTGGCAACAGGTCCATGTGAGCCCGGCTTGGGGACCATGGTCAACAGGTCTACTTGAGGCCCAGGTGTGGAACACAGTAAGCAGGTCCAGGTGAGTCCCCGGTGGTGACAAGAGTCACCACATCCAGGTGAGGCCGTGATGGGGACCAGATTCACCAGGTCCAGGTGATTCCCAGGTGGTGACCTGAGTTACCAGTTCCGGGGGAGGACCAGGTAAGGACCAGATTGACCAGGTCAAGAGAAGCCCACGTGGGGACCTGTGTCACCAGGTGTGGTTGAGGCCCAGTTAGCAACCCCACTCACCAGGTCTAGGTCAGGCCAGTATTCAGCCCTTGCAGAGGAACCGTGTCCCGATGATGCCCAGGTAGGGACCAGATTTACCAGGTCCACGTGAGGCCAACCTGCAGGCCATGCAGTGGAACCATGTCCCGATGATGCCCAGGGAGGGACCAGAGTAACCAGGTCCAAATGAGGCCCAGATGGAGCATATTAACAAGGTCCAGGTGAGGCCCAGTTGAGGACCAGAGTCACCAGATCTTGTTGTGCCCTAGAGGGATACCAGAATCACCTGGTCCAGGTGACATCCAGATGGGGACCAGAGACACCAGGTCAGGGTGAAGCCCAGAGAGGTTCCAGAGTCATCATGTCCAGGTGAGGCTCAGGTGTGGAACAGAGTCACCAGGTACCAATGATGCCCAGGTGAGGACCAGAGTCACCAGATCTGGGTGACGCGCAGATAGGATCAGAGTCAATAGTTCCAGGTGAGGCCTAGATAGAGTCCACAGCAATCAGGTACAGGTGGGGAACAAAGTCACCAGGACACGGTGAGGCCCAGATGGGGACCAGATTCACCAGGTCCAGGTAAGGCCCAGGTGGTGACCAGAGTCCCTGGGTCTGGGAGAGGACAAGGTAAGGACCAGATTCACCAGGTCCAAGTGAGGCCCACGTGGGGACCTGAGTCACCAGGTATGGGTTAGGCCCAGGTGGCTACCCCACTCACCAGGTCCAGGTGAGGCTAACCTGCATGCCAGAGTCACCAGATCCAGGTGAGGCCCTAGTCGGGACCGGAGTCACCAGGTAAATGTGAGTCTACAAGAACACCACATCCACCAGGTCCAGGTGTGGTTCATGTGGGAACGAGTGTCACCAGGTCCAGGTGAGACCCAGGTGGGGACCACAGTCATCAGGTCCAGATTGAGGGCGAGTTGGGTAGACCAGAATCATCAGGACCAGTTGAGGCCAAAGTGTGGAGCAAAGTTATCATGTCCAGGTGTGGCCCAGGTGGGGAACAGAGTAACAATGTCCCATTGATGCCAGGTGGGAAAAGAATCACAAGTTCCAGACGAGGCCGAAGTCAGGAGTAGATTCACCAGGTCCTGTGGAGGCCCAGGTGAGGACCAGTGTCCCCATCTCCGGGTGAGTCCCAGAGGGGGACCAGAGTCACCCGGTTCTGGTGATATCCAGGTGGGGACCAGAGTCACCACGTCAGGGTTAGGGCCAGAGCGGGACGAGAATCCCTAGGTCAAGGTGCAGCCCCAATGTGGAACTGAGAAACTAGGTCCCATGATGCCCATATGAGGACCTGAGTCACCAGGTCCAGGTGAGGTCCCTGTGGGAACCACTCACCTCGTCCAGGTGAGGCTCAGGTGGGACCACAGTCACCAAGTCCAGGTGAGGCCCAGGTATATGAGAGTATCCAGGTCCCAATGATGCCCAGGTAAGGACCAGAGTCAACAGGTCCAGGAGAGGTCCAAATATGGATCAGAGTCATTGTGTTCCATGTGAGGCCTGATGGAGACCATAGGAACCAGGTCTAGGAGAGCCCCATATGTGAAGCAGAGCCACCAGATCCTGGTGAAGTCCAGGTGGGACAACAGTCAGAAGATCCAGGAGAGGCACAGGTGGCAACAGGATTCAGCAAGTCCACGTGAGGCCCTGGTGGCAACCAGTCACCAGATCCAGGTTCGGACCAGCTAAGGACCAGATTCACCAGGCCCAAGTGAAGCCCAAGGGGTGACCAGAGTCACCAGGTAAGGGTGAGGCCCAGAGGGGGAACCAGAGTAAAAAGTTTAGTTTTAGGCCAAGAATGGGACCAGAGGTCCCTGGTCAAAGTGAGGCCCAGGTGTGGAATCGAGTATCCAGGTCCCAATGATGCCTGGGTGAGGACCAGAGTCACTAGGGCCATGCAGGCCCAGATGGGGAACAGAATCAATAGGTCCTGGCGAGGCATAGAATAAGACCAGAGTCACCAGTTTCAGGTGAACCTTTGTGGGAACCAGAGCCACTCTATCCAGCTGAGTCCCAAGTACATGTGAGGCCCACGTGAGGACCAGATTCATCAGGTCGAATTGAGGCATAGCTGGGGACAAGAGTCACCAGGTCTGGGTGCGGTCTAGGTGGGGCAAGATTCAGCAGTTCTGAGTTAGGTCAAAGTGGGGACGAGAGAGGCCAGGTCCAAGTGAGGCCAAACTGAGGACCAGAATCACCAGTTCCAGGTGAGGTCCATGTTAGAAAGAGAGTCACCAGGTCCAGGAGAGGTCCAGGTGGGGACCAGAGTCACCAGATCCAAGTGAAGTCCAGGAGGGGACCAGAGTCACCAGATCCAGGTGAAGCCCAGGTGGGGACCAGAGTCACTAGGTCCAGATGAGGCCCAGGTGAGGACCAGAGTTACCAGGTACACGTGAGGCCCCGGTGGGGATCAGAGGCAACAGGTCCATGTGAGGCCGGCATGGGGACCATGGTCAACAGGTCTACTTGAGGCCCAGGTGTGGAACACAGTAAGCAGGTCCAGGTGAGTCCCCGGTGTTGACAAGAGTCACCACGTCCAAGTGAGGCCCAGGTGGGGACCAGGATCACCAGGTCCAGAGGAGTCCCTTGAAAGAACCAGAGTCAACAGTTCAAGGTCAGGCGCAGGTGGCAACCAGGGTCAGCAGGTCCAAGTCAGGCCAAAGTGGGGTTCACAGTCACAGGGCACGGTGAGACCCAAAGTTGGACCAGAGACACCTAGTCCAGGTGACGTCCAGTTGTGGAACACAGTCACCGGGTCCCAATTTTGCGCAGTTGAGGACCATGGTCAACAGGGCCAGGTGAGGCCCAGATGGAGACAGGAGTCCCCAAATCCAGGTGAAGCCCAGGTGCGGACCACAGTCACCAGATCCAGGGTAGTCTCAGATGCAGACCAGAATCACCAGGTCCAGGTGAGGTGCCGGGGGCAACCACACTCACCAGGTCCCGGTGAGGCCCTGGTGGGGATCAGGGTCACGAGGTACATGAAAAGCTAGAAACACTGCAGCCACCAGGTCCACATGATGTCCATGTGGGAACGAGAATCCCCAGTTACAGGTGAGGACCAGGTTGGGATCTGACTCACCATGTCCAGGTGAGACCCAGGTGGGACCAGTGTCACCATGTCCAGGTGTGGCCCAGGTGAAGACCAGAGTTAATAGGTCCGGCTGGGTCACTGTTAGTGAACAGTGTAACCATATCCTGATGCTACCCAGGTGGGTACCAGAGACACCAGGTCCTGGTGAGGACCAGGTGGGACCGGAGACATGAGGTCCAGGTGAGGTCACGATGGGAACCACCGTCACCAGGTCAGGTGAGGCGATGCTTAGAATCAGAGTCACCAGTTACAGGTGAGGCCCAGGTGGAGCCAGAGTAACCTGGTACAGAAGAGGCCAAAGTCAGGACCAGAGTTACCAGGATCAGGTTAATCCCAGTGGGGAATAGAGTAACCATGTCCAGATGATGCCCAGGTAGAACCAGAGTCACCAGGTCCAGATGAGTTGCAGGTGGGGAGCATATTCACTAGGTCCCGGTGAGGCCCAGTTGAGGACCAGAGTCACCAGGTCTAGTTGAGGGTGAGAGGGGTTCCAGATTCACCTGGTCTAGGTGACATCCAGATGGGGACCAGAGTCACCATGTCAGAGTGACGCCCAGAAGGGTTCCAGAGTCATCATATCCAGGTAAGGCTCAGGTGTCGACCAGAGTATCCAGGTCATAATGGTCCACAGGTGAGGACCAGAGTCACCAGATCGGGTGAGGCCCAGTGAGGATCAGAGTCACCAGTTCCCGGTGAGGCCAAGAAGGAGTCCACAGAAATCATGTCCCGGTGGGGAAACATGGAATTCGATTCTTTTCGATTTGATTATTTATGATTTTTTTCAACTCGATACAATTCGATTCTTTTTTTATGATAGTCACAAAGAGAGAGAGAGAGAGGCAGAGACACAGGCAGAGGGAGAAGCAGGGAACATGCACCAGGAGCCCGATGTGAGATTCGATCCCGGGTCTCCAGGATCGCGCCCTGGGCCAAAGGCAGGCGCTAAACCGCTGCGCCACCCAGGGATCCCTCAATTCGATTCTTTTTTATTCGAATCTATTCGATTCTTTTTGATTCGATTTCATTCTATTCGATTTTTTTCGATTTGATTCGATTAGTTCTTATTTGATTCAATTCAATTCATTTCTTTTGATTCAATTCAATTCGATTCTTTTGGATTCGATTCTTTTGGATTCGAATCGAGTAGATTCTTTTCATTTCGATCGGATTCATTTCAAATCGATTCTTTTCGATTCGAATGTTTTCGAATCAATTCGATACTTTTTGATTCGATTCGATTCTTTCGTGTCGATTTGATTCTTTTCGATTCGATTCTTTTCTATTTGAATCGATTCCATTCTTTTCATTTCGATTCGATTTGATTCAATTCGATTCTTTTCGATCAATTCAATTTGATTGTTTTCGATTTGATTCGATTCGATTCTTTTCGATTCTATTCAATTCGATCAGTTTCCATTCGATGATGCAATTGGATTCTTTTCGATTCGAGTCGATACGATTCGATTCTTT